>NC_059365.1:4955000-5210000 GCF_019703515.2 Myxocyprinus asiaticus | reverse complement strand
TTGGATTGTATGGACCTTCAGAGCTGAGATATTGTTCTAAAAAATCTTTGTGTTCTGCTGAAGAAAGTAAGTCACACACATCTGGGATGGCATGTGGATAAATAAATAATGAGAGAATTCTCCTTTTTAGGAGAACTATCCCTTTAAATCCAGTTACTGCGCATGCAGAAAAAAAATTGCATGTGCAATTCCGAATAGGAATGGAATGTGAAGGTTGTACAAAGAAACATTTATCTTTAACAACACTATCAAAGTGGATAGCAGGCACAAAAACACCACCACAACATGGGCTGCCATCTGAATTTTTTGGGGTTGAATGGATCACATGACAGCAAATACATCATTGTTTTTGAACATCTCCGTTTCTATAATGTGAATACAGCCTTTCCAGATTTATTCACTTGGGAGAGCGTTTTCGAAAGCTCCATTTTCGCTGGACCAACAACGCTGTCTCGGTGTGAACAGAAGGCCAAAACATCGAGAAAAATATGTGTTTTATAACGTATTAATGTGGACTGTTTAAGTGTGGACGTGGACTTTGGGCAAACAAGCAAGGTAGAAGGATTTATAGGTCCATCTCTGTATTGCTCAGTCCATCTGCTCTACAGCCAGCTCAGCTTTCAGAGTCCACATTTGATCTCTTTCCTCTTTTCCTCTCTCTCTCAGCCCATCCACCCCTTTTCTGGAACTATAAACACAGTCCTGGCCAAACAAACATTAGTCAATGCTGCTGAGCTAGCACAGAAACCTGCTGTTCTGACTGGAATAATGTGTGCCTGTCATTGCAACAGAGGTTGTGCTGTCATTGTAGTTAGCGGTGTTTGCTGAATCAAGCATCGCTGTTACTGTTGCTCATTCTTTAGGGGTTTGAAGAAACCTCTTACACTAAGTATTTCACTTTGACACATAACTCGTCCCACACTGTTTGTGCTACAGACATGAATTATATCTCAGATACACTATATGGCCAGAAGTTTGTGGACACCCCCTTCTAATTAACGAATTTGGTTACTCCATTAAATCCAGTAAAGAAAAATCTTAATGTTTCTTTATGTAATGGCTTGGGCTTTGTGTGCTTCCAAATTTGTGGTAACAGTTTGGGGATAGCCCTTTTCTGTTCCAGCATGACAATGCCCCTGTGAACAAAGTGAGGTCCATAAAGAAATGGTTTACTGTGTCTGACGTGGATAAAAATGACTGGCCTGCACAAAGCCCAGACCTGAACCCCACTGATCACTTTTGGGGTGAACTGGAACAGCAACTGTAAGTCAGGCCCCATCGACCAACATCAGTTCCTGACCTCACTGATAGCCTTGTGTCTGAATGAGAGCAAATCCCTGCAGCCATGTTACTACATACAGTATAGTGGAAAGCCTTCCCAGAAGACTGGACGCTGTTATTACAGCAAAGGGGGAAATTGATGCCTAAGGTTTTGAAATCAAATGTTCATCAAGCACATATGGTGTCCACAAACTTTTGGCCATATAGTGTACTTTTCTGAGTGATCAGACTTATGATTTTTACCTGGCAGATAATAAAACTGGCAAAAAGGAGTGATTGAGCCATATCGAGACTTGGGAGCAAGCTCTTTTAACTTGGGCCAGTAAGCAACCATCTAGCAACCCGCTTTATTTAACACTAAAATAATAATGCTCCACCTTTGAAATGAAGGAATTCATCAAAAAAATAAAAGCATATCATGTTGTTAAATTTTTAGGCAGTTGACCAGAGTCAAAGGACAGTTACTTTGACTTTCAAATGCTTTGGGCGTACCTGAAAATAATTGCTCTTCAACATGTGATGGGTCATTTGGTATTTGAAATGAAGGATATAGTGTGACACAGTCTGTTACATGATTTCCCATTCAACTCGTGACTTCTTACAACATTTTATTCAGACACTGTATAACTCAGCAAATCTGATCTGAGTTATTTACGTATCTGTCTGATCTCTCTCTACGCTGCAGTTAAGAGACTTTTCAAACTCTATTAAGGTACTTTTGCAAATGTACTGCCAGATCAGTTAATGTGTGCTCCCTGACATGATGTTTCCCATGTTGTTGTTGTTTTGTTTTTATATTAATTTGATGTCTGAAATCCCCCAGTCATTTATGTTCTCTGGAGTTCATGCATGATTGTTTATTTCTCATAATTTTTATACCTCCATATGGATTGTGTCCAGCTTAAATTCTTCAAATTGTACGTAAATATCTTATGCTGCCTTCAAGTCCTCTTGGCGAGTTCCAACGTACAATTTTTGAAGTCGTATTTACGACACAATCAATGTTCGAGTGATTTTTGTCTGAATAAAATGCATGCAATGGACAATTTCGTATTTCTTTCTATTGTATTCACTTCCCGACAAACTCTGGAAGCTTTTTTAGTGTTCGCTCAACAGAATGACTTGCAAAGAATGCACATTCATTTTATTGGCGCTTTATCTGTGCATTTTATCATTCTCATGCTGCGACAAAGATTGATAGGGAATGTTTGGCTGCACACTGAAATTATCAGTATTTCTGTCCTGTTTTCAATATCTAAAGTTGAATTCAAATATCTTAAAACTGAATACAAAACTTAAAACAAGTCTTATTATCGTGCACAATTTTGCTTTTCAAGTAAATGCATCTTGTTTTAAGAATTTTTAGATATGCTGAGTGACTCCAGCCAGGTCTCCCAAGCAACCAAATTGGCCCAGTTGCTAGGGAGGATAGAGTCACATGGGGTAACCTCCTCGTGATTGCTATAAAGTGGCTCTCGCTCTCGGTGGGGCGCGTGGTGAGTTGAGCGTGGATGCCACGGAGAATAGCGTGAAGCCTCCACACACGCTACGTCTCCGCGGTAACGCGCTCAACAAGCCACGTGATAAGATGCGCGGATTGACGGTCTCGGACGTGGAGGCAACTGAAATTCGTCCACCGCCACCCGGATTGAGGCGAGTCACTACGCCACCACGAGGACTTAGAAGCACATTGGGAATTGGGCATTCCAAAATTGGGGAGAAAAGGAAAAAAAAAATAATATAATAATAATGTTTAGATATTTTTACTGAAAAACAAGACCATAATGTTGATAAAGAAAATTATTTTTTACAGTGCACAAGCCTGTTGGCATAAACCGGCTTAATACAGTACAATTTCCTTGCAAGCTTTATTATTACTCTTCATCAACAGTACAAGAATGTTTACAAACTAAACATTATGATCAACACCAATTAGCTTCCACCGTGACTTTTTAATTGACGTAGTGGCATTCATGCGTGCTCATGTTGTAAATACAATCATTCCAACATGACTTGAAGGCAGCATCATCCTCCATGTATTTTAGATTTATTTTATTGATTTTTTTTCTGTTCTCTCTCTCAAATCTGAAGGACTCCAGGGCTTATTTCCACCTGCTCAACCAGATCGCACCTAAAGGCCAGAAGGATGGCGAAGATCATATTGACATCAACATGTCAGGCTTCAGCGTGAGTTCTTTACTGTTATACATTGCACATCTCTCATTCGACATTTCTGCATCATGCACCGAGACTAAGAGAACATAATGTGACATTAATTGAGGTCTTTTATAAGTTCTAATGTACTGTAAGTGCATCCAGCAGTATGCTGCTCTTAGAGGAGTGTGGCTCATTTCAGAATATCAAAGCTTAATTTACATCAGCAGCTCATAGTAAGTCAGGACCGAGCTGGCCTATTTTAGGTGACACACTACAGGAACTTTCTGGAAGTCTTCCTACTTTTTAGTTGCCAAAAACCAATAGTTTTTATTTAAGTATGCATCAGTGGTGGGATGGCTTAACGTGTACATAATATTGTATTTTCTTTGTGAATTATGAACATTTCAAGTGAAGAGTGTCATGTGCGTTCTCAACAACTTCTCTTACACTTGTTAAATAGTAGGGATTTACGATGATATCATACAAGCCTATAAATAAACCTAGAAATGCCATATTGAATATAAAAGAATTACATCTGTAACTCAAGCAGGAGTTCATCTGCCTGGAAAAGTAGTCCCGCTAAAAGGCTGATTTAGTCAGCTCTACAGCTTAAATAACACACATTTTTGTAATGAGCAATTAGTATAAGCTCTTGAACAAAAATACAAGCTTAACATTACTGCCTTTAAACCCTCCGGTACACTTGCCCCGTAGACTTCCATTGTAAGTGCATTACTGTAAAAAAAAAAAAAATTCTGTAAAATGATTCCTGTCATCATTTATTCACTCTCATGTTGTTCCAAACCCATATGACCTACTTCCATGCAACATGGAGATGTAAGGGAGTATCTCTGAGACTGAGACTAACATTCTGTTTAACATTTCCTTTTGAGTTCCACAGAAAAAAGAGAAAGTCATACAGGTTTGGAACTACATGAGGGTGAAAAAATTATTATATATAATAATTTTCATTTTTGGGTGAACTATCCCTTTAAATTATTCCTTATACTGTAAATTACATTGACAAAAGCAACTGCAGATTCTAAGGAAGCATTTTTATCCTCAAAATAACTTTTATGATAATGACTTCCAGTAGGCACAATTTAAAAATGAGCTAAAAACCACATGTTTATCCATCTGCAGCTACAGTCACAACACTCACTGCAGATGCCAATTTCCACCCCCAATATACTATGATTCAAATCATTCACTGCTGGAGGACCATAATAATGTCACCCATTTCCCAGCAGCCTCTAAACACACTGAGGCCTGAATGTTTGAATGCCCTGTGAGTCAGTGTAGACTGTGCCATGTTAGTGTATTTAACCCCACATGATGCTCAGAGCAGTTGTGGACTGTGTGCTGAATGAGGTGGCTGCGGTCAGGCCGACAGCTGAACATGACCCAGTGTTAAAGGAATATTACGGGTTCAATACAAGTTAAGCTCAATCGGCAACATTTGTGGCATAATGTTGATTAACACAAAAAGATTTTCAACTTGGCCCTCGTTTATTAAAAAAACAAAAAAAACAGAAACTGTGGTTACAGTGAGGCACTTACAATGGAAGTGAATGGGGCCAGTCCGTAAACATTAAATTACACACACTGTTTCAAAAGTATAGCCACAAGACGTAGTGTTAACGTGACTTTAGTGTGATTAAAAATTGCTTACTAACCTTATCTGTGTAAAGTTATATCGAATAGTGCAACTTTGTTGTCATGACAACAAAGCTGGCAAACCCTGTAATCAAGTAAACACTAAAGCTGGCACACCCCTAATTTTATCACTCTAAAATCAGTCTATACTTTTTATAAAGTGTGTATTTTAATGTTTATGGACTGACCTCATTCACTTCCTTTGCAGTGCATTACTGTAACCAGGAGTTTTGCTTTTCTAAAAATAAATAAGAGACCAGGGTCAGAAATTAAGGGGCCTTGGGGCACTGAAAGTGACAAAAGTACGGCAAAAGTCAAAATGCAGTGGCAAAAAAAATGCCCTCTTTTTTTATATTTTCATATACATCCTAATATTTTGTTCTAAGCATAATACATATCACAGAATATGAGTTGGTGCTGATGTAAATGTGTAGGTAACAGCCTTACTGAATTCATTAATGTATTTTAATAAATTGATTAAATTATTTGACATAAAAAGGCAACACAAGGTCAAAAAATGGCCCTAAAAATCAGATCCCAGGGGCAAATTTTTCCCTATAATAAAAAAAGTTGATTTCTAACCCTGCGAGAGTCGTAATCAATATCATACCACAAATTCTGTCGAATGTATTGAACCCGGAATATTCTTTTAAAGCCTTTTTTATTTTAAAAACGAATAAATCATTCAGACGAACCATAAATAGATTTAATGTTGAATTAATGAAATAATCAAGGCATGCTTTTCACTAAATGAATGCAAAAGTAATGCCAGTAAATGTCATCACATGCACCCTTCGCTAACAGCCTTGTAGACGGGCCCTTCAAGAAGGAATTGGTGATTTTTTTTTTTTGTTTTGAAAATTTGTTTAATAGGTTTTGGAACACTTTGGAACAGCCTTATATTGTATGAATTCCCTGCTGAAAAATAATGGCTAAAACCAGCCTAACCTGGTCAGTTGGTCTGTTTGCTGGTTTTAAAGGGGTTTGGGGTACTTATCAGCTGGTCAGGCTGGACCAGACCAGCTGGCTGACCATTTAAACCAACTGAAGACCAGCTTGGCCAGGCTTGGAGACCATCTATAACCAGCTAAGACCAGCAAACCTGCTTTGTTTTTTTTTCGAGCAAGGTTTGATATGTTTATTATGTTGTACACCCTATGAACTTGGCACATTCACTTTTGTAATCACCCTTAATTCTGTTTAATTTTGATTTGAGCGATTTATTCTCTCACTGACCCATGATGCAGAATTGGAGAATATTTTGTTATGTGCATATGTGGCTTAAGCAAATTCGGCCCACTGAAGCAGAGAGGAGAAGATTAACCAAGTTTGTCAGACTCCAAGTACAGTGATTTCTGTTCATCTGCGTTCTGCAGGAGAAAGATGACCTGAAGCGAGCAGATTGTATGTTGCAGCAGGCAGACAGACTCGGCTGCAGGCAGTTTGTCACGTCCACTGACGTTGTGTCTGGCAACCCTAAACTCAACTTGGCGTTTGTCGCCAATCTCTTCAACAAGTACCCAGCGCTGACCAAACCCGAGAATCAAGACATCAACTGGGGACTTCTGGAGGGTGGGTGTTATTATGATTGTTGTTCTTTCCTGTCGTTTTGTGCATTTTAGCATTTACTAAATGCTTGTGCCACGTAATGACTCTGGAGAGTCGGTGACGTTGCCACCAAACATTTGCTTCCAAAAATATACTTAATGGTATTGTGTGTGGCATGTCAGCCAGACATTCAAAGGGAGGGGCTGTTGGGTAATTTCCTGAGGTTTCAACAGTTTACGCCCTAGTGGTATAAAACTGTGCCCCCTTGTGGTAGACATCATATTAATAAGTCTGAAGTTGCATCTAGAATCGAGCTGCAGTCTTAGATCAAGCCCTTTTCAAATTTAAGCACATGCAGGATATTATTTATAGATCTATATAATTCAGTTTTCACTAGTTTAAATGCTAATTCTTAATATCAGCATTGGAATAATAGTGAAAATATTAATTGTTGATATCAGTATTTAGGTTTGCACTAGTCGTCGTCGTCTTTCGGCTGCACCCATTAGGGGTCGCCACAGCAGACCATCCGTGATCAGCATATTTGACTTGGCACAGGTTTTACGCCAGATGACCTTCCTGACGCAACCCCCAGTGGCTGGGGGACTCTCACTCACAACTACGGGGCAATTTAGAGTCTCCAATTCACTTAGCCTGCATGTTAGTGTGGGGGAAACCGTAGCACCCGAAGGAAACCCACGCAAACATGTGGAGAACATGCAAACTCTATACAGAAAGGCCCAGTTGAGCTGGGACTCGAACCCGGGACCTTCTGGCTGTGAGGCGACAGTGCTAACTACAAAAATATGAATACAAAATTTTCCCATCAAAAATTATGTCATGACTTGCAAAAATAACCCATTCTTGATATCAAAAATGTAATTTCTAGTACACTAGTAAAAATATCATTATTGATATCTGTAACTGCATTTTTCACTAGTAGAATTTCACAAATATCTGTTTTTCACTCCTATTCAAAGCGCAATTACAGATATCTATAATGAATTTTTGTATTTTTACTAGTCAAAATTCGATTGAAATAATAAAATGTACTTAGTAAAAAAAAAAAAAAATTATATCAATACGTACATTGTAACTAGTACAAATATCCATTTCTGATATCAACAATTGAATTACAACTAGTAAAAATGCTTATTTTGATCTCTGTAAATGCATTTCAACATTTTAGATTTGGTGTTTCAGATATCTGAACAATTGATTTCAGATATTAGTCATCTGAAAAGTAATTAAAGATATCTTAAAAGGCTTTCTTGTTGCAATCACAATACAGATATCTGAAATTAAAATTTATACAAGTTGTAATTCAATTGCTGATATCAGGAATTTGTATTAGTAACGATGTAATTTATTTATATCAGCAATTATTTTTACAAGTAAACAGTACATAGCTGATATGTGTATATGGAATTTCAACAAGTAATTCATTATAGATATCTGTAATTGTGTTTTGAACAGGAGTGAATGACGGATCATTATGAATGCTACTAGTGAAAATGCTGTTACAGATATTAATAATAGTTTTTTATTAGTTTTTGATATCAAGAATGGGTATTTCTGTGAATAATGACGTTAGTTTTTATATCAAGAATGAATGTTTTTACTAGTGCAGACCTAATCACTGATATCAATAGTTAGCAGTCTTATTAGTTCTTCCATTGCTGATCTCAACCATTAGCATTTTAACTAGTAAAAATGTATTTGTAGAGATAATTCATATCCGATTTCTGCCTAGTAGATGAAAAGGATGTGGTAGAAAATCAAAAAGATGCATTTTGCTTGTTTTGATCTCTGTAGGAGAAACCAGAGAAGAAAGAACATTCAGGAACTGGATGAATTCTCTGGGTGTCAGTCCTCATGTCCATCACTTATATGGGTAAATCGCAAACATTCTTACCTTTCTGATCGTTGGGTTTTGTAAAGCCCAAAAACTTAAATGTAAAATAAAAGTTTTTAAAAATGTTTAACCTTTTACTGCAAGCAAAGATCTATGTGTTATCTAATGTTATTCCTGAGAGAGTGATGAATCTGTTTTGGTCTTCTCAGTGATCTTCAAGATGCTCTGGTCATCCTGCAGCTGTATGAGAAGATCAAGGTTCCTGTCGACTGGAACAACAAAGTCAACAAGCCACCATATCCAAAACTTGGGGCAAACATGAAAAAGGTATTGCTTTATGACATTATTATGCAGCTTAATTCATTACATGTAGATTGTAGATGCTTTTTACTGACGGTTTATTCCAGTTTATTTATACCAATTTCATGACCAACACACACAATTCAGTGTGAAATTAACATGATAGTGGACTTCTGTAAAGTTTGGGAGTCCTATGTATGTGATATATCTCTTAAAGGGATAGTTCACCCCAAAAATGAAAATTCTGTCATCATTTACTCACCCTCATGTCGTTCAAAACCTGTATGACTTTCTTTCTTCTGTCGAACACAGAAGATATTCTAATGAGTATTACTGTCAAAAGCACCCAAAAGTATCCATATGACTCATGCCTAGTCTTCTGAAGGCATACAATAAGTTTTGTTTTGAAACTTAGGTAATTTTTCAGTGACAATTTTGACATCTGTTGCGCGCTCATGAGTGCTATAAAAGAAGCTCACTCCTGGTGACTTGCACGTTCAAGCATGAATTTGAGTTGTTTTAGCACTAAACTACACAAGTTCTCGTGTGAACATGCGAAACGTAACTTATGAAAACGTTTTCAGTCTTTTTTTTACTATTCCTTTTTTTGATGTCCATTGAACATTCATGAATGCTACGAAAGAAGCTTGCTCACAGTAACGCACGTTCACGTGAGAACTTGCATTGATTTTAGCCCGAAACTACGCAAGGTCTCACGTGAACATGCGAAACGCTGTAAATTATGACTGCATTTTCATTTTTGGGTAAACTATTTATTTTCTTGACTTCGTGTTTGTTCCCAGTAATGACCGTTCAATCGAGAACTTCGTTGTTTTTAGCGTAAAACTACGCAAGTCCTCACGTGAACATAGGAAACACTGTAAATTATAATAACATTTTTATTTTAGAGTGAACTGTTTCTTTTCTGTACGTGCGTTGTGTGTTCTTGAGCACTATGAGAGAAGATTGCTAGTAGTGCCTTGCGTGTTCAAGTGAGAACTTGCATTGTTTTTAGCACTAAACTACGCAGGGTCTCGCGTGAACATGCGAAACACTGTAAATTATGACAGAATTTTAATTTTTGGGTAAACGATTCCTTTTTTCTTGACTTCATGCACGTTCATGAGCACTAGGAGAGAAGCTTTCTAGTAGTGGCTTACGTGTTCAAGCGAGAACTTGTTTTTTTTAGCACTAAACTATTCAAGTTCTCGCGTGAACATGCGAAACGTAAATTATGACAAAATGTTCATTTTTGGGTAAACTATTACTTTTCTTGACTTCGTGTACATTCAGGAGCTCTATTGAGAGAAGCTCGCATCCAGTGACACACGTTCACGCAAGTACTTTTGTCGTTTTGTGGCGCAAACTGTGCAAGTCTCGCGTGAACATGCAAAATGGTGTAAATTATGACTCAATTTTCGTTTTTTTTTTTCTTTTGTGAACTTTTCCTTTTGTTGGTGTCCGTTGCATGTTCATGAGTGCTATGAGAGAAGCTAGCTCATAGTAGCTTGAGTGTTCAAGTGAAAACTTGCATTGTTTTTAGCGCAAAATGTTGCAAGTTCTTGCATGAACAAGCGAAACGCTGTAAATGATCACAGAATCATTTCCTTTAAGGAAAGTTTGTAATTTTATATTTATTTTTTTTCTCCCCTTTTCTCCCCAATTTGGAATGCCCAGTTCCCAATGCGCTCTAAGTCCTCGTGGTGGCGTAGTGACTCGCCTCAATCCAGGTGGCGGAGGACGAATCTCAGTTGCTTCCGCGTCTGATACAGTCAATCTGCACATCATATCACGTAGCTTGTTGAGCGCGTTACCACGCACAACTCACCATGCGCCCCACCGAGAGCAAGAACCACATTATAGTGACCACGAGGAGGTTACCCCATGTGACTCTACCCTCCCTAGCAACCGGGCCAATTTGGTTGCTTAGGAGACCTGGCTGGAGTCACTCAGCACACACTGGATTCGAACTTGCGACTCCAGGGGTGGTAGTCAGCGTCATTACTCCAAAGGGAAAGTTTGAATAGCTTGTTTGTCTGTTTGTGCACTTTCAGCTGGAGAACTGTAACTACGCTGTGGAGCTAGGGAAGACCAAAGCCAATTTCTCACTGGTGGGCATCGGGGGGCAAGACTTGAATGATGGGAACCCCACACTAACTCTTGCCCTCGTCTGGCAACTCATGAGGAGGTAAAACACAAACCACATTTAGACATAACCTGTTGGCTAAAATAAGAAGTGCACTTTTTTTTTAAGGTTGCTTACGTGAACAGTAGTTCTCATGTGCTGATGTTTTTGCTGTCTTCTCCTGTAGATACACTCTAAATGTCCTTGAGGATCTGGGAGACGGCCAGAAAGTCAACGATGACATCATCGTCAACTGGGTTAATAAAACACTGTCAAATGCGGGAAAATCAACCAAAATATCAAGTTTCAAGGTGAACTTGAATGTTTTTATACTTCATGTATCCAACTGGAATTCCTCATAATTGTCACATGCTTCATACAATGTCCAGTATTCAATATACTTGCATGTTTTGGTTGAATATCAGTTGTGAGTGTAGTGTTCTGTGATGTAGGACAAAGAGATCAGCTCCAGTCTGGCAGTACTGGACCTGATTGATGCCATCCAGCCCAACTCCATCAACTATGACCTCGTCAAGAGAGGAAGCCTCAGTGATGCGGACAAACTGGACAATGCAAAGTAAGCTTACTTTAGAGTGTTCTTTACATAATGTGCAATCAGAATCAAATCAAATCATATTGAACTCGAAATCAAATCGAGAGCTTGTGAATGAATCGAAATCTAATCAAATTGGGAAATCTGTATTGTTAATGTTTAAAAATAAATATATAGAAATTAATAATAAATTATAGTCAGAACAGTGATGGAGATTACTTTTAATATTAGGGAATAGAAAAAAATTAAAATTATATTACATTTAAAAAACAAAGCTTTATCAAGTTAACAGATCGTGAAAAATGTATCTCTGCAACTGCACTTGAATATTATATGGAATATTTATATTGTGTTTGTATAAGGTATGAAATTCTGCATACATATTTTTAACTATATTTTTTATTTTAGATGGAGCAATATTGGGGTCATTCTACAGTAATTGTTGCAAGCCAATAAATTCCACATTTCATAAATAAAAATAAAATATTTAATATTTTAAAAATATATAGAAATTAATAATACTGTGGATTAATTATTGCCAAAACAGTGATGAAGTTTTTGATTACTTCTTTCAGATTAGGGAATAGAAAAAAAATATATTAAATTTTAAAAAAGCTTTATCAAGTCAACAGATCATGAAAAATGCATCTCTGCAATTGCGTTTTTTTTTTACATGTCTTTCGAATTATTTTGGCCGAAAACACGGGAGGCATTATTTTCTCATTATCGTATTTTTAATAATAATAATTATTATTATTATTAATTATAATAATAATAATTTTTTATTATTATTAAATAATATAATATTTTTGCCAAAGATTCTATGTCTATTTTAATGATTTATTTTGTTATTTATTTATTTATTTTCTGTTTGCTATTATTATTATTATTTTACAAATAGTCAGGAAACTTTGTGGGTCTAACATTTGTTGTTTTTTATGTTGTTGTTGTTAAATATGTCACACTTAAAGATGTCTTTTTCAACAACAAAAAAATAATAATAATAAAAAACAATTAAAAAAAATATATATATAATTTTTACATGTTCTCTAACAAGTGTCAAGTAAAATGTGGTCTTTTTGAAGTTTCTGATGTTGATGTCATTGTTGTTACCGTAGAACTGTCTGTGGGTTAATTATTAAAAAAAAAATATACAGATATTTATGAAAGAATAAGGGTAAAACATTGCCATGAATTTAAAGAGCAGTAAAAATTGGATCAATACAATATTTCATTGTGAATCTCATATGTGCAGGTATGCTGTATCCATGGCCAGGAAGATTGGCGCTCGTGTGTACGCTCTACCCGATGATCTTGTGGAGGTGAAACCCAAGATGGTGATGACTGTGTTTGCGTGTCTAATGGGCAGAGGCATGAAGAGGGCGTAAAACGGGATCCTGCCAATCAAACGCTGATGTCTTACCCAAAAGCCATTTTGCTGGTTGAAATGCTTCTGGCTCAGTAAATTTATTACAACCACAATTTAAGGAAAAAAAAAAAAAAAAAAAACATTGCCAACAGATGTTAAAGAATCATTTTTAAGTTTGGCAGGACTACAAAGTTGGGGGGAAGTTTTTGGAAAGGGAGGATTGGTTCTTTAAGACCAAAGCAATTATGATTCCACACAGATAGCAGCTCTGTGAAAGGGACAATCTTATGTCAAATTATATCTTCAATCAAATGACTAAAGCATATCTGCGTTGGATTCAAGCCAAGCTAGACTCTGCTTTGAAATACTCTATTTACATAATTGATCAAATAAGTTCGGGTTAGTTTTAAATGGCCATCTCAATTTGACAGCTTTGAACGGTAGCATCACAACTGGCCTTACTAGATGCAGTATTGCCTCTATGCAGCACACAATTGTGTTTTAGTTTTCTGTTTTTAAGTCATAGACCGCTTATTTTCCTTATGTTTTATACGTTACGGAATTTACCAGGAAAGAAAAATATGTATACATCATTTTCGGTGAGATGCTTTTACACATTCCATTGTTAAAATCTCATTGTACAATTTGTCTTATGTATATGTATACGAAACAATGCTTTTTACGTACAACAGAGATCTGACCGGATGAACTATGCATGATCTATATTTTATATTTAAAGCAATACACTCCTCAGAATATGTCTTAAAAAAGCTTTAAGCATTAACCGATTCATGTTGTTTGTTCAGTACGAAGATTAAAAATAGAGGTGCAACTTAGATTTGCAGAGGAAGGTCATCACATGTGTTCAATGTCAAACCTGTTACCATCGGTTGATGATAACCGACTAGTTGCCGGGGAACGAAACTGGAAGTGGCTGGTCTTACTGCAGCATGTTACTTTTGGACCGAAGCAGCTCACACCAAATGTCTGTAACTGAAAAACATTGCAAATAAAGCAGAAAATAAAACTGTTCATAGTATTTCAGCTTCAGCATATATATTTAATTTTTCTGAATTGCTGATGGAATCTTTTCAAAGCTAAAAAAGTGTCCCAGCTTAATGTGCATAGATGACTATAAGTAACTATAAGTAAGAACTTTTTCTTCTTGAATATTCTGTTTCCCTCAGAAATATTTAACAGATTAGGCTGTTTTAAAGGGGTCATGACATACTCTTTATATATCTATATATATATATATATATATCATATATATATATATATATATATATATATATATATATATATACACAGTTGCAATCGAAATTATTCAACCCCCCCAAAACAGTAAGGATTTACAAAGGTAAGCTTTTCTGATGACCCAGAATTTGTAAACTTTACATCTATATCAGTTGAGTGACACATTCAAAGTCATAGTGTGACTATATAACCTAATATTTCTAAAGAGCAGGATTTTTAAAAAATACAGCCATGTCATAATTATTCAACCCCTTTTGCATGTAGCGGTTTCTTAAATATGTAAGGCTACACAAGTAATTGTTTTAAAACAAAATTAAGTCATCATTCTCCAATGGCCATTATTTAAGTTTTAAAATTTAAGTTTAGCGTTGTAAGCAAACATGTATTTCTATGCAAAAAAAATGCAATTAAAAATAAGCTGTCTCAAAAGCTAACAGAGGAGATTATTTCATTACACAAGAAAGGTTATGGCTAAAAGTACATTACCAAGGCACTTCAATTTCCAATAGACGAAGTTGGCAGCACCATTCATACATTTTTTCAGTATGGTACAACAGCAACCTTCTTGGGGTGTGGAAGAAAGCAAAACTTCACCAAGGGAAATGTTGACTCCAGTTGACTGAATATTCAAGAAGTAATTGTGAAAGACCTGTAGAGTCCTGGAAGAAGGTTTTATAGACGTATGACACTAAACAGAAAATGAGTTTTAGACCCATGGGTCAGCAGTACGTCTGGAATAAGATGACAAGGTGATGACAAGAACGACACCATCCCCGCAGTCAAACATGAAGGTGGGTCAGTCCTGTAATGGGGGTGTTTTGCGGCTGCAGGAAATGGCTATCCTGACTATGTGACTGACACCATGGATTCTTTCAGGTATCAGACCATTTTGGCATGAAAAATGTGATGCCTTCAGTGTGTAAATTGAAGCTCGGTGATCACTAGACTTTCCAGCAAGCAAGGATACATCCAAGTTGTCCAAAATCTGGTTCAGGGATAGGTCGTGGAATGTCCTTAAATGGCCTTTTCAGTCTATCATTAAAATCCCATTGCAAACCTTTGTTGGGATTTCAAGGAAGCAGTGGCAGCACAGAAACCAAAGAATGTCAATGAGCTGGAAGCTTTTGCTCATGAGAAATGTGTAAAAATTCTAATAGAGAGGTGTCCGAAGCCTGAGAACACTTACCTGAAACATGTATTTGCTGTTATTAAGGATAAAGTATGCTCCACAAATGATTGACTTTGGAGGTTAAATATTTTTGACATGACATTTTTGGAGAGAATTAGTTATTTTTCTATTTTAAAATTTGGGTAAACTGAACTCTTTGTTCTCAAAATCACTCAAATGTGTATTAAAAATTACTCTGTTTACTGAGGTTTTAGTTGATGTGTTTTAAGTCACATCACCAGAATGTATTGCTGGTCAGGGGGGTTGAATAATTTAGATTGCAACTGTGTGTGTGTGTGTATATATATATATATATATGTACACTGTATATATAATGTTATTATCCATTTATTAGTTACACTGATAATGTTAGTTAAGTTTTGTTTTCTTTTGTTTTTACCAAAACAGTCATAACTTAGTAATATATGATCATTTTCCACCCTGTCTCTGGCCCTCTGTCTAAAACACTTGGTTTTGGCCTAAGCGCTATCTTAAAACTTCAACGTAAATGCCCACTGTTCTGATTGGCTAACATCTTGCAGCCCTTCAAATAAAGCCATATTTGAATCTCAATCGGAAGAGAATGAACAAGTTCCACAACATTATAAAACTACATTTCAGGGTTTACACACAACACACATCCAAAACAATGCATCCAAAAATATTAAACTGTTTACTCAAGCACAGCAGCACCATAAACTATCAAACAGTCATGACATTTGAAATATTCATGAACAAAACTGTTTACTTACAGTTTTGCGATCGGGTCAAATATTGTTGTTAACTGCCTCATCCTTCAATAGCAGTTCCTTTGCCAAGCTTGAATCATATTGTGACTGGTTTACAAGCTAATATGAGCCGAAAGCAGAAGTGGAAAGGACCAGAACAGACGCATTTTTAAAAGTTGCGCTTGTACTGCTCTTAAAATGTGAAGCACATCGCCAGAAAATCATCAAAACGATCAAAGATGTCCACCTGGTGCATGTTTACTTAGACCAGCAATTATAAATAGCGCAGATGGGAGCAAAAACACGTCCTAGACGCGTTTATACTCAAAACAGCAAGACACAGAATGGGGGTCTGGTTTAAGAGTTATAACTTGACATTGCGTCTTTTAAAAGAGGCGCGAGATGCATGATAACGGTCAGAGCAGTTTGTCTAGTGCATGTTAATTTAGAAAAACCTTTAGGAAGGTGTCCTGTGGGAGTCCCCTTTGGTGTAAATTAATCTTACATGACAGATGAGGCCCATCTCTCTCCTCTTCACCTGTCTGACTGAGTGCAGGGCTAAGGGTGCGATGATCTAAAAAAGTGGCCGTTGATGTCTTGCTGAAGAGGCAGTTATATGCAGATGTATTTGGTCCTTGTGACGTCACAAAATCCACAAATTCCAAACGAGCCATTTTTGCAGCTTGGTTTAAATAAATGCTCTTTTTGTATTGAGTAGGAAGTTTTGAGTTCTCAAACTCAAAGTAAAATTTGATTCCTCATGTCATGACCCTTTTGAATGGGTTGTGAATGCCATTTCGTATTGACTTTGAGCTTAAACTGAATCTAAATATCCTTTTCTCTGCCCTCTGCGCTTCTAAACTCATGAAAAATTGCTGGAAAAAACAAAAACACTTAAACCAGCCTTTTGCTGGTCTTAGCTGGTTTTAGCTGGTCTGAATAGCTGGAATGTTATCAAAACCTCTCGAAAACCAGCGACTGAACATCCTGACCAGACTAGAATACAAACTAAGACTAGCCAGCCAGATTAGGCTGGTATAATGTTTTTTTTTTGGTTTTTTTGTTTTCAGCAGGGAAATCATTTTTATTCAGAATCCACAAAATCTGAATTTTTAAATGGGCATGACGTTTCTGTAGTTGTGTCATTTAGAGCAAATAAAACAGTCCTGTGGTGTTCAGAGAGCCGAGAGGGCTTTCATACACTGAGGCTTATTGTTATTCCAGCAGATGCTTGTGTCTTTGAAGTGCACTGATTGCACACAGCGGCGTGTGTTTGATGCAGCCTTTGCTCTGGCCAATACTTGATTACATACAAAGACCATTTGCTGCTTTATTACTGACTCATGTCATCAGCAGTTAATATAACAGGCAGGATTTTTAGTGCTGCTTACCCCATGTTGGTCTCAAATCTATTAATTTTGAGTAAATAGTGTTTAAAAATAAATGTCCTTTTATCAATTTCACATAAAAATAGTATTATGTAAACAGTGGAATTTTATCAGGCAGCAGCTACCATGTACCAGCATCTGCCATGAAAAAACCACATCGGTCAACCACTAAAAGAGCAGTATAGTAATGTGCCATCTCGAGCACACCTTGCTTCACTGTGCTTGAGGCTGACTGATATTAGCGTACAAATACCGACCTGTCGATTCAATTGTAACTTTTGTAAGGGTTGAACAAATAGGGTGACAACATTAAATGTAACATAAAATGACGCTAAATATACACAAATAAGCTAAAAAAAATAAAAAAATTAAAAAAACACCTTATTTTATGTAATTGAATTGAAATATAGTGATAAACAGCAGCAATACACCACTTTCGCTTCAAAAAAAGAAATTAGGCAAAGTCCATTTAAGCCTGAGTGTGCTCCAGTGAATCAGTGAATCATTTAAGTGAATCAACTAATACCTGAACTGTCTGAAAGAACAGATTCACTTAAATTATTTGAGAGAGGACGGTTTAAAGGAATAGTTCACCCAAAAATGAAACTTCTTTGCATCCCAGATGTGTATGACTTTCTTTCTTCTCCTGAACATAAATGAAGATTTTTAGAAGAAAATCTCAGCTCTGTTGGTCCTTTCAGTGCAAGTGAATGGTGGACAGAAATCTGAGGGTCCAAAAAGCGCATAAAGGCAGCATAAAAGTAATCCATAAAACTCCGGTGGTTAAATCTATATCTGTATCTTTAGAAAAGAAATGACGGGTGTGGGTAAGAAACGTATCAATATTTAAGTCCTTTTTTACTATAAATCTCCACTTTAACTTTTACATTGGAAATTCAAATGTGGTGCATGTTTAGTATTACTTTCACATCTGAAAGTGAAAGTGGAGATTTATAGTAAAAAAGGACTTAAATATTGATCTGTCTTTCACCCACACTTACCATATCACGTCAGAAGACATGGATGTAACCACTGGAGTCTTATGTGCCATAGTAGCATTGCTACTTTTAGTTAAATACTCCCCAACACTGGGATTAACCAGTACATAGGAAGCAACAGTTTACATTTATTGAAAAAGTTCAGCGTTCCATTTTTTCCCCCTCAGTAATACTATGACAATGTTAAATTCATGAGCTAACTTTAATGCTGTCATTAATTAATTGTATTGTTCACTTCCATTCACAAATCAAAATGTAAAAAAAGAATAATATTAACAATGTAAAAGGTGAACTCAGTAATTTTGTCTCATTAAAAAAGTTTAACTCCTATAGACATGAATTGTAATTTTGTGATATATGTATAAAATCATGAGCACTCACATTTAAATGAAGACTCCAGTCATATCAGTAACCTTATAAAAGCTGTTTTATTCTACATGGAGACGGTCCGCACATGGGGGCTGCCATGTTAGAATCACATGACCACCCGAATACTACTCGCTTAATCTCAGTAACCCTAGTAACCTAACCCTAACCCTAACCTAACCCTAAAGACAAAAGTTACTGAGTGCACCTTTAATAATAAAAGTATCAACTCACTTTTCACTCAACAAGAGTGCAAAAAAAGTATCCATTTGCTCGACCTGGCGGTGATTTTGCAAACGCGTCTCACGCGTGACAATTTACAAATCTACCGTGGCATTTCGGTCTCGATCGGTACCTACTGTGCCATGCATTTAAGGCCGTTTTCACCAGAGGCTCCAATCTAAAGATAAACAAATGTTACATGTAAAAGACAAAATGAGACATTTTGATTCATGTTAAAGCCTTTTGAGAGAAATGGAGTGAGATATGAGGAGGTGGGAGAGCTGTGTGATGTCTCAAGTGCCATATGCTAATATCTCTCCATGTTCATCTCATGTCTTTGCTGTCTGTCCCCCTCCCTGCCCCTAGACACTTATCTCCCCTCTCATCCTCATTTCAATCACTGTGTTCAGGGGTCTGGCGGACCACAGTCATTTACATGAGGCTTCAGCAGGAGTACAAGCACATCCATGAGCTGTACAAGTAAAACACTGAAATCAGAGAAATATGGTGGGGTTCAGCAAAAATGGACATGGATTACTTTTCTCACAGTGTTTGAACCGTCCAGAGGATTCAAAGTTATGAAAAAATAAAACGTAGCATCATTTCAGGGAACCAAAAAGGACAGAAGACGAAACTGGCAGGTGAGTGAATAAAGTGTCAATAGAACTTTTTATAGTGTTTCAGAAAATGTTGCATTATGTGCATAATTCCAAAAAATAGATGGGGATGTTCTAAGTAATATTTAGAGATATTTGCCCAATGTGATCTTTGTGAGAGACTGAATGAATTACTGGCTCCTATACTAATAGTTAATCTCAATTTGTAAAAAAAAAAAAAAATAAAAAAAAGGTTTACTCAACTTAAGCTTAAGTTTTTACTATTCTTACTAGCTTGAATTAAGTTACCGTTACTCTATAAATCCTAAACTTGTCATTAATAATAACATTTAAGTGGTCCTAATTAAACAGTACTTGAAATGTCACATTTTGGAATCATAACTCAAATATAAATGTTCTTTAAACTTTGGCTTAGAGTAAAACTACTCAAAATCATCAAGTATCTGCAGCTGTGTGGAGTACCAATAAGCCCTTGTGCTTGAATAAGTTATGTATGTTTGGCCGAAACAAGGGAACCTATGTAGAAAATTAATTATTGTTATTTAAATTTATATATAGTTTTAATTCTTATGACAATTGTTGTTGTATTGCTGTAGCTGGTTGATAGTTGTGATTTGTCTGAATTCACCATGAGGGTGATTAGTGTTACCTTTGGTGAAATTAGAGCTTGTTGTTTTCAAGCCATCCTTCTCTACTCAATTGTACTTTACAAAAGAGCAGATTTATGTGCACTAAGAAGTACTGAGGAGAATCTAATGTGCCATATGACTCTAATCTAGAGTCCAGTCATAATTCCCTTATACTGTATAAGACGTGCTTTAACCTAATTTAAATAATTAAAAAAAAATGATACTTTAATCATGGGCGCCTGCAAAATTTAATCTAAGGGTACACACATAATTCTGCCTAATATCTGGGGGGGGGATTTATTATTTTGTATTTTCTTAAACACCAAAGTGTTCAGTTCTGATGACTTTGAGAGAAGCATTTTTTTTTCTCGTGTATGAGTAGCAGTCATGTAACTATTGGCTAAAACCATTTCTTCCAGTAACCGTTTAGAAAAGACGCGTTCTCGCGCTAAAAAAGCAAAATGCACCACAACGAAAAGAGCAGAACACAGGTGTCTCGAGACGTGTTTTTATCAGTTGAGGAAGTTCTTTTTAACTTGACATGGCTTCTAAAAATGCAGCGTTCCCATGAGAGATCCTAAAAACACAGCAAAATGTGACGCAGTTGTCAAAAGACATCCATCTAGCAAATGTTTACATGGAAAACAATTGAAAAACAGCGAGCGGACGCAAAAACACACGTTCAGTTTGTACAGCCCCTTGTTCACATGACACATATCTAGCTGAAGTTACCTCTCAAAAAGACAGCATCTTGTCTCAGTTGATTGTAGGTAAATTTCCACTGTATCCAGCACTGTTTGTTCTCTGTGTTCGCAAATATCCCAATACTGTTTTACTGTACGATAAACCGCTCCAAATGATTCAGTGAGAGAGCGGTCCGAACAAATTGTTCTGAATCACGAATCAATTCAGAACGTTTTGCAAGCCCATTTGGTCAATTCACTGAAAAGAACCGACTCAAAAGAATTATTCATTCGCAAATTGGTCATCGCTAGTTCTTTTAAACAGCCAACAGATATACGGGACACACTTCATGATTGGTGAAATATTTTGAGAGTAAATATTTCTCAGGTCAGTCGGAGTGCTCATGGCACGTACAGTGCATACAGCCGTACAGCTGCAGGCACCACTGACTTTAATCACCGATGAGTTAAGTTGGTGGCAGCATGCGACGGGCAGACGTGTGAGAGACAGCTCTGCACACTTTGTTAATTTTTTTTATATTTTCATGATATAATCCGGTGAAATTCAATACACCCAGTTACACAGTTGCTGTTTGAGGTAAACATGGCAAAGAATTCAAAATCATCGGGCTCTGGAGACATTAAAAGACACTTACGGGTTCAAAATGAAAGCCCAGACAGGCCTGTGGACCGGGGACTCGATTTGGATGGTGCGGCGGGAGAAGGAATCCAGTGTCAACTGTCCAACATGTTGGTGATGTTGACGAAGGTACTTGCGGACTTGGAGGATCTCGCTGTAATACGTCGATTGATTATGGCGATGAAAAAAAATCTCTGAGTTAGTCACAAGAGTGACAGATGTTGAGAGACGAATTAATTATTTGGAGTCATCAGAGAGGGAATTAGCCGCTAATCCGCCCGCGACCAAAGTTGATTTGGAACATGTTCTTGAAAAGCTTGAAGATTTTGAGAATAGAAGCCGCAGGAATAACGTTCGAATTGTGGGAATTCCTGAGCATGAGGAGGGCAGAGATATGGTGAAATTCCTAGATGAGCTTTTCCCGAGTCTGCTCGACATAACAGGCCATAAACTGGAAATCGAGCAAACTCACAGAATGATGTGGACAGGTGGGCTTCATTACACTTATCGAAAATTGGGAAGGTTAATGTAATTAAAATGAATTCTATTCCAAAATTCAACTACCTGCTTCAGTCTCTCCCTATAGATGTCCCTCTCTCTTATTTCAAGCAATTTGATAGCATAGCGAAGTCCTTCATTTGGAATGGTAAGCGTGCCAGGTTAAATTTCAATAAGTTACATAGGCCGACTGACAAAGGTGGGATAGGCCTACCCAAGATTTTGTTTTATTATTATGTATTCGGTCTCAGACATTTGGCTCATTGATCGCTTCCACCTGAGAGAGCCCCTCCCTGGCTTTGTATTGAAAAGGAAGCTCTTGCCCCTCTCTCGCCTCTGCAACGCCTTTCGATGAAATTAATCTGAGAAGTTAAGTCACACCCCATTATTTTGCATTTACACTCGATATGGACAAAAGTGTCCAGAGTGTTTAATTCGGATATTTATTTAAACGTAGCCTCGAGCATATGGCTGAACCCTAAACTATGCATTAATAAGTCCCCTTTCTGTTGGTCAGATTGGATTGTGAGGGGGGTTAATACACTGGGTGACCTATATGAGAGTGGAGTATTGAGACCTTTTGAAAATTTGGTTCAAAATTTTGGGATTCCCAGATCTCAATGTTATAAGTATTTACAGCTGCACCACCTACTCTGCACTGTTTTTGGGAGTGGTATGCACCCCCCTAGTGGGGCAGATATTTTGGAAGTGGTGATTACTGCTTTTGGAAAAGGTCATGAGGCATCAGTGTATTACTCCCAGCTAATTCAGAGTCTGGGGGACAGAGCTTTAAATTCCCTCAAAAGATTATGGGAGGAAGATTTAAATTTGTTTTTGAAGGAGGGAGTGTGGGCTAGGATTCTTAAAAACGTCAAGTCTGCATCTGGAGATGCAAGGGTGTGCCTTATGCAATTTAAGATTCTACATAGATTTTATTGGACCCCCTCTAAATTGTATAGGCTTGGTCTTAAGGACACACCCACCTGCTGGCGATGCCATTCAGAAGATGGAGACACCACCCATGTTTTTTGGGGGTGTCGTAAGATACAGGAGTTCTGGTTGAGGGTCCAGAATTTTATGGGTGACGTATTGGGTACTCAGATCTCCCTTTGCCCCAGACTCTGTATTTTGGGTGATGGGGCAGTATTTGATGTAGGAGATAAGTATATGAAGAATTGGATCCTGGCTGCTGTTATGGTGGGCAGACAGGTTATCCTTAGAGGATGGAAGTCAGCTGGAGCCCCCTCGTTGAGTGGTGTGAGGAGATGGGCAGGATGGCAGCTTGGGAGGAGTTGTCATATAGAAGGCTAGGCAACATGGATATGTTCATCAGGAGTTGGGGAAGCTATTTGGCCTTTTTGGAGGGCTCCCGGGGAGGGGCAGTGGAGGGAGATGTGTTGTTTTAAATGTGTATGTTGTAGCCTTTTTGTTTTTGAGCATATACTTTTTTTTAAATGTATTTCTAAATATTTTCTTCTGTTTGTGTGTCTTTGTCAATTGTATTTGACCACTGGGGTATCTGTTTGTGTTGGGTGGTGGGGTGGTTAATGTTCGGGAGGAAGGGTTGTAAATAGTATAATATGATTCCAAATATTCTGTTATATATATATATATATGTTATATGGAATCAGTAAAAACTTTTAATAACAGATAAGTTAAGTTTTCTTGTAACTATAGTTAAAGTTGCTTAAAAAATGAAGTTTAGATTACTTGAGTCAAATAAGTACGTTTACTTAGAAAAAGCATGCAAACTGAATGCCTTGAAAAATCTAAGTAAGGTCAATTAATTCGAATTTACGCCATTAATTTTAAAGTGCTGCAAGAAATTTTTTCATGGAAAGTTATGCAAAAAATGTTCCTATTCCCTGAAAGATATTGCTGAAATAAGTGTCCTGAGATATCTCACTTGTCTCTGTGATAGCTCTAGACTCTGTAAACAGCCAACAAAAATGTGTCCGTGTGCCGCAGTCTCTGACGCTTTCGACATGTCAATCATTTGGCCCGTTCTCATCGTATTTTAGTTTCAGCAAATTAGTGAGGCTTAATGCCGTGTTTATACCATGTTGCTCATAACAGCTGTCAGTTGAGGGTGCTATTTTGCTGCTGTTGTTTTTTACAACCGTTTCTGCTCGATGTTGGCCTCAATAAAGCTCATTTGGTATCTTTGGAGTGCAGGGTTTTGGAAAGAGGGGGCGTAGATAATCCAACTGCTCAGTCTAGTGGAAGAAGAACAGCTAAATCGCTTACAGCACCTTTAAAGAAAGGTTGCCATTTATGCCTGAAAATTTCAGATTTTCTTATTGGTTTTTATTTATTTATTTATTTATTTAAATTGTTTATGTTTTAAAAAAAATGTATGGTGGGTGAGAATAAATAAGGGTTTTCCACTGGCCATTACTCTTCATACACAAAGTGTTACTGTACATAATTTCAACCCCATCAAAGTAACTTTGGAATTTATTTATTTATAATTTAAATAGATAACTGAGTAAAGTTTATTCTGTATTGAACATTTATTGCAATGATAATATTGATTTAAAAAGAAAATTATTGGTTGGTATGTCTTTCATTTAGTTCAAAATGGAGTAGAAGTTTTGGGTAATAAAATACAGCTGTATCGCAGTAATACAGGCTTGTTTCCATGTCTGATGATACCAGATGAAATATCTCAGCAACCCTACCTTCACAAACACATACACAGAAGTACAAAGGACTACGATCACGTGTTCCTTACTAATAATTTAGTTAGAAACTAGTAAAAGAACCTTATGCACTCTTATGTAGATGTGAAATAGCAACGTACTGAAAAAGTTGCAAATTCAAACACATTATGAAGTGGTCCAGGAGCTATTTCCATTGTGCCCTTGCATTGAACTAGGCATATAAATTCAGGTTGCTACATTGGAACTGTCCCTGTAATAGGTAAAACGTCATGCACTTTGGATAAAAGCACTGGCTGAATGACAACTTGCTCTGCTTACAAACTACATTTAAATATGCCCTGAACACATACTTAATTACATGAAAAATGGAAAACAATCAATGTATTACTAGTGTAAAATCAGTTTAAATGTTTTTCTATGCTGGTAGAAAAATAAGTTCAAGGAACATAGATATTTGAGTTATGAGCTCAAACATTTTGACTTGACATTTCAGTAATGTTTAACCCTCCTATTTTTGACCAGAATCGATAATTCAGATTTAATAAAAAATGGTTTCCTCAATCTGATAGGTACAAGACTTGGTGACTTTGCTCCCACTTGCTATCTGAACACACACACACACACACACACACACACACAAATGGACTTGATTCCATATGTCAAATTTGTCATTAAATAAGCAACACCTTTTTACCTTTGTGGTCAAAACTGACCGGCCATAGGAAATGAATGGGAAAGACCATAATGCAGACCAATTAAAAAAAATAATAATAATTGTGAAATACAATCAATAAAATAGAAAAGACTCTATAAAACCCAATCACACACACAAAAATGAAGTGGTGAGACTATAACACAGAGCATTTTTTTCTGAAATTTGTCAAATAAAATTTATAAATTAGCCACAATGCAGAACATATACACACAGAACTGATGGGGTGAGACCCACAATGCACATTACGCACACACACATACACACACACGGAAATAAATGGGTGAGACTAAAACCAGAACACACAACCCAGCACATACACAATACACACTCAGCATGCGCATGCAAACACACACACACACACAAACGCACACACACATAAATGGGTGAGACTGGCACAGCCAAAAAAGAGAATGCAGAACACTCACTCATGTACTCATGCATGCATGCGCGCACACACACACACACACACACACACACAAAATCATTGAACAAATTCTGGCTCCAAGGTAAGAAAAATTACATTTTCCACTGTGGAAAAGTTTACGATTCGTCCAGACGTCCATCTTTTCAAATTGAGAAATTTACATGTAAAAAAGATCCAAATAGCATAAAATCCTATAAAAAGTGCATAATTTTGTTGGTATTACTCTGGAGAAGAATGTTTTCTTTTTTTTTTTTTTTTTTTTTTATCATCCAAAAAAAAAAAAAAAAAAAAAGATACACCTTTTATCTTTCCGGTCATTTTTGACTGGTAAGGTACAAGGTAGGGCCTTTTTTGAAAGTATTAGGAGGGTTAAAGGAATAGTTCACCCAAAAATTTTAATTATTTCATCATTTACTCACCCTCATGCCATCCCAGATGTATGACTTTCTTTCTTCCGCAGAACACAAATTAAGAGTTTTAGAAGAATATTTCAGCTCTGTAGGTCCATACAATGCAAGTGAATAAGTGCCAAGATTTTGACGTTCCAAAAAGCACATAAAGGCAGCATAAAAGTAATCCATAAGACTCCAGTGGTTAAATCCATGTCTTCAGAAGTGATATGATGGGTGTGAGAGAGAAACAGATCAATATTTAATCCTTTTTTGCTATAAATTCTCCTCCCTGCCCAGTAGTGGGCAATATGAACAAAAAATGTGAATGACCAAAAAAAACAAAACAAACAAAAAAAAAAAAACAAGAAGAAGAATGTGAAAGTGAAAATTAAAGTGGAGACTGACTGAGCAGGGAGGAGAATTTATTGTAAAACATTTCTTTAAATATTGATCAGTTTCTCACCCACACCTATCAAATCACCTCTAAAGACATTGATTACTTTTATGCTGCATTTATGTGCTTTTTGGAGCTTCAAATTTTTGGCACCCATTCACTTGCATTGTATGGACCTACAGAGCTGAGATATTCTTCTAAAAATCTTAATTTGTGTTCTGCGGAAGAAAGAAAATCATAAACATCTGGGATGGCATGAGGGTGAGTAAATGATGAGAGAATTTTCATTTTTGGGTGAACTGTTCCTTTAAGACGGTAACGACAACATTAGGGTTTACAGTGTACATACAGTTTCACTGTGTAATAGTGGCCCTCTTCTTGTGCAACTGTGATTTTAAATTATGCAGTTGTGAAGAGAGACCAATAAATGGCTTTTATTGAAGGATATTCATACAGAAACTCTTTTAGCAGCATGACAGGCCAAGTGTTGGTGGAGAGCATGGATTTATCAGCTCACAGACTGTCTGTAAAGACTTCAGTTGAAGATGAGTCAGAGCGAGCCGATAGCATTCTCAGCCGGTGAGATCTCAACTTCGACTCTTTTTGCACTTCTACAATTCCCATCTGTTATCTAATGGTAAAATACGGTCTGTCAATCTGTATAAATCCCAACTTGACTCTGTTGTCAATGCAGTGGTCAGTCCATATGTGATGACACTTCTTCGGAATTGCAGCGAGTGGCCACCATCGAACCCTGTGGACTGAACTCACAGAACTCGTTCCGTGGCAGAGGTGCCATGTCAAGGTGAGCTTCTGCAACTGATTTATCTATAGTCACAGCCTTTTCACCTGCATGTGATCTAAAAAAGCAGGAACATTATACAGAGATACATATTTAAGATAAACTACGCATACCGAACAGGTACTGAAGGATGAATCGAAATCACCTCCATTCTGTTCATGTAGAGAAGAACTTGCCTGCTCAGATGGACTTCACAAGATTAGTACTTGCAAAAAGTCTAGAAACAGACAATGCTTGAAAAAGCAAACATTTGCATGTCCTTTCCTTCTGTATTTATCAGGACATACAACTCTAAGCCTAAGCTAAAGCCATGCAAATAACTTCTCATGAAAGTGAGCTCTTGAAGATGTTATTGATTCATTTGTTTCCTCTGTTTCCAAGGCTGGTGAGTATGGTGGTCACTCTCAGAGACTGGGCCCATAAAGGCCTTCAGGAGGAGGAGGAGAGGCCCGATTCTTTCTTAGAGCGTTTCCGGGGCCCTGAGCTTCAAATCGCTCCCAGTCGAATCAGCATCAGTAGAACTGATGCCCAAGATGGGCACAACAGTGCCAAAACCAAGTGAGTTTGTCATATCAAACCATCATCTAGACGAGACATTTCTATTGCTCTGAAATTTTAACAGATGTCTTACCGAATAAAAATGTTTTAACAGGAAGAAGTCTGATGTTTTCGTAATGGCACCTGCTGATGACATGTACTACCGCTGGCTGTTTGTTATAGCCACTGCTGTATTGTACAACTGGTGCTTTGTGGTGGCTAGGTAAAAACAAAGAATTATGTACATTTGTCACACATTATTCTCCTCTTTTGGCTAAAAATACTGAGTTTAAAGTTTCTTCAACTCTCACCACTTTTATGTCAAAGGGGTTGGTTTTTATTCAAACAAATTTCAACTTTTTTTCTTTTTGTTTTATGATGGTCTCAGTAAAAATGAATCGGAAACTGTTTACCAGGCCTTCTTCATTTACGGTATTTTTGGTACTTTTTAAAAATGCCTTTTATGTATAGATTGGAATGTTTTAGCCTTGTCGCAGACCCAGATTTTCAATATTAAACTAAGAAAATCCATTATAAAAAAAAAAAAAAAAAATTATATATATATATATATATATATATATATATATATATATATATATATATATATATATATATATATTTTTTTTTTTTTTTTTACATATTTAAAACTATTATAATCTAAACAAAGAGTGAAAAAAAAAACATGAACCATTTCAATATTTACTATGTGAAAATGATTTCTATCATTTTTTCAAAACTTTTGAGAATCGTAGTGTCATTTCCACCACACCAAACTATTTTGCCCCTAAAAAGGTTTATTCAAAAGTAAGTGTACTTGTAAACCGAATCAACTAAAGAGTCAGTGAAGAGCATGTATGGAAGTATATTAATGACTAATGTCTTTGAAAAAAGTAAAAATGCATTGAATTAGCATTGCTTGCATTTTGGGGGGATGCAATTTCATATGGTTGTATAATTAAGCTGTGAATATTTCAGTTGAAAACATTTAAAATAAAATTTCATCATTAAAAAATTCTATAAAATAATCACCATCCAAAGTTCACATAAAAAATATTACGTTTTTCTAAAAATATTATATTTATTATTCGACAGTTAATATTTGTCCATAATATTTCACTTTGCAAATTAGCCTCTAAAATTTCAGTGGATCAGTTCGGTTGGAAATTCAACATTGTACATCCTGACATTGCAGGAAAAGCAGTAGAGTGCCTGATCACCACCACCTAGTGTTGAAGCCTAGTAGCAGCAAGTGAAGATTGTGCATCGGCACTCTACTGCTTTTCCTGCAATGTCAGGATGTACAATGTTGAATTTCCAACCGAATTGGAACCACTGAAATTTCAGAAGCTAATTTGCAAAGCGAAATATTATGGACGAATATTACCTGTCGAATAATAAAGAGGACATCTGAATATTTTGGATGTGAACTATGCAAGGTGAATATTTATTGTTCAATTTTAATGAAATGTTGCGAAATGTTTTCAGTTGAAATATTCACAGCTTAATTATACAACCATATGAAATTGCACCCCCAAAAATGCAGGCACTGTTAATGCAATGCATTTATTTTTAAATAGTGCTTTTTTCAAAGACATTTGTCATTAAAGTACTTCCATAAGTATGCGTTCTTGAGATGATGTGATGTTTGAAGAAAATCAAGGTAACTATCACTTGTAATCAGAATATTTTTTAGGTGTCACTTCCAATCAAGCTATAACTTTGAAAATATTATCTACTTGTGTGTATTTAGGATACCTACAATGTTAGCTATGAAATTAGCCTTAGAAAGACAAAAGAGTTAGCTATTTTATTTCGAAAACATAAAAAAATTCAATTTTCATCAGTCATTTCCATCACAGCATTCTATTCAACACAATAGAAGATGTGCTGGAAATGACAATGTGGTGGGAATTTTAGAAAAGAAGAAGAAAACCGACATAAATCTCCTGTGAAACACTGTTGGACATTGTTAGTGGGCAAATTAAATAAATTACTGACTTTCTTTTCTAGAAATTCACAGTGCTAAAAATGCCTGATGTTGAAGAAACACCTGAAATACTGCATGTCTGTATTGACAAGAGATCCTGAAATGCCTTAAAATGCCTCCTAAAAAAAAACTTGCAAGCAAATTTAGCAATAAATCAACCTGAGAACTGAAAGGAGAAAAATAAACCTACTCTAATTTTGAAGGTTGAATGCTGATCAAATGCAGGGCATGTAAGGAAGGTATTTTTAGCAGCTGTTCTTCCGTTAAATCCAAGTGGTATAATTAAACCTCATGAGCGACTGTGTGTGTTTCAGGATCTCATTTTGATGATGATTTATGTAAATAAGTGTCATTGTGTTATATGTGAAAGGGGTAGTATTTTCTCAAGCTGATGGTGATTCATTATTTACATCTCAAACACAGGGCCTGCTTTGATGAGCTTCAAACTAGAAACTTCATTCTGTGGCTGGTTTTGGATTATATCTCTGACGTCATATATATATTGGATACCTGTGTGAGACTGAGAACAGGTTAGAAACATCTCATTTATACACCTCTACATGGTCAAATGTATGTGGACAAACAAAAATCACGATTACAGTCAGGCACTTACAATGGAAGTAAATGGGGCCAGTTTATATAAAATACTCACTGTTTCAAAAGTTTATTCACAAGACATGATTAACATGATTTTAGTGTGATAACACTTACTAACCTTATCTGTGTAAAGTTATATCCAATTTTACAACTTGAAGCCCAGTAATAGTAAGGTTAGTAAGCAATTTTATCACACTAAAATCACGTTAACACGTCTAATGTTTACATCTTGTGGCTATACTTTTGAAACAATGTGTATTTTAGCATTTATGGACTGGCCCCATTCACTTGCATTCTAAGTGCCTGAACTGAAGTATTGTCTTTTTATTTTTATTAAATAAACTGGGAACAAGTCAAAATAATTTTTTGTGGAAATCAACATGATGCCACAAATGCTGACGATTGAGCTTAACTTGTGTTGAACCGGCACATTCCTTTAAGGGGATATATGAGTATGACCAGTATATACGCCTATATATGAAACCTATGCAAAAATGCAGTATACTTGAGTAACTTTTGGCAAAAATAATAATTTAGAAACTAACAATTCTGGGCCTGGGTTGCTTAGTGAGTAAAGACGCTGACTACCACCCCTGGAGTCACTAGTTCAAATCCAGGGCGTGCTGAGTAACTCCTAAGCAACCAAATTGGCCCGGTTGCTAGGGAGGGTAGAGTCACTTGAGATAACCTCCTCGTGGTCACGATTAGTGGTTCTCACTCTCGGTGGGGCATGTGGTGAGATGTGGGTGGATGCCACGGAGAATAGCGCAGGCCTCCACACGCGCTAGGTCTCTGCGGTAACGCGCTCAACAAGCCACGTGATAACATGCGCGGATTGACGGTCTCAGACGCGGAGGCAACTGAGATTCGTCATCCGCCACCCGGCTTGAGGCGAGTCACTATACCACCACGAGGACTTGGAGCGCACTGGTAATTCGGCATGCCAAATTGGGGAGAAAAGGGGAGGAAAATAATAATAATAATAAAAAAAAGAAACTAACAATTCATTTCTGTATTACAGCTTTCCTTGAGCAGGGTCTTCTGGTCAAGGACCTCACAAGGTTAAGAGAGAGCTACTTTCATACATTACAGTTCAAACTGGACCTGCTCTCCATACTACCCACAGATCTAGCCTACTTTGCCATTGGCATCCATGTTCCTGAGCTGCGTTTCAATCGTCTACTACGCTTCTCACGCCTGTTTGAGTTCTTCGACCGCACCGAGACTCGCACAAACTACCCGAACATGTTCCGCATTTGCAACTTGGTGCTTTACATCCTAGTTATCATCCACTGGAATGCCTGCATCTACTTTGCCATCTCCAAGTCTCTGGGCTTTGGAACTGACCAATGGGTCTACCCAAACATCTCAGATCCTGAGTTTGGGACCCTCACAAGAGGATACGTCTATTGCCTGTATTGGTCCACCCTCACATTGACGACCATTGGAGAAATGCCCGCTCCAGTGCGCGATGAGGAGTATCTTTTTGTCGTTTTCGATTTCCTCGTTGGCGTTCTCATTTTCGCCACCATCGTTGGTAACGTAGGATCCATGATATCGAACATGAATGCCACAAGAGCCGAGTTCCAATCTCGCATCGATGCAATCAAACACTACATGCAGTTTCGAAAGGTCAGCAAAGAGCTAGAAGCTCGGGTCATCAAATGGTTTGACTACTTGTGGAACAACAAGAAAGCAGTCGATGAGCAAGAAGTCCTGAAGAACCTGCCCGACAAACTACGGGCCGAGATCGCTATCAACGTGCACTTGGAAACATTGAAAAAGGTCCGTATATTCCAGGACTGTGAGGCGGGCCTTTTGGTGGAACTGGTTTTGAAGCTACGGCCACAGGTTTTCAGCCCTGGAGACTACATTTGCCGAAAAGGGGACATTGGAAAAGAGATGTACATCATCAAAGAGGGACGTCTTGCTGTTGTGGCTGATGATGGGGTGACCCAGTACGCACACTTGACAGCCGGCAGCTGCTTTGGCGAGATTAGCATCCTCAACATCAAAGGGAGCAAAACGGGCAACCGTCGCACAGCTAACATCCGAAGTATTGGCTACTCGGATCTCTTTTGTTTGTCAAAGGACAATCTTATGGAAGCTGTTATGGAGTATCCAGATGCCAAGAAGGTTTTGGAAGAGAGAGGAAGACAGATTCTTCTGAAAGAAGGTCTTTTGGAGGAGATGGGAGCTGGTGGAATGGGAGAGGAACAGGTAGAGAAGAAAGTGGAGCGGTTGGAAGCTTCTCTTGAAATACTACAGACACGGTTTGCGCGATTACTGGGTGAGTACACGGCCACTCAACAGCGCCTGAAGCAAAGAGTCACAGCGCTGGAGTGTAAGACGCATCACTCAGGCAGTGGATTCCTCTCAGATGGCAATGACAGCACTATTGATGGTGATGGTACACACAGTGAGGTCAACATTCATCTCTGAGACAGAACCGTATACTATAGTCTTAATGACCAATCAATAGCAATAATATTTTAATATTTTAAATAGAATAATAGATAAAAGGTTACAAAACTGCCACGTATGTGTGAAATTGTTTTATATGCCATATGCTTATTGTTTTATTTATGTTTTAACTGTTTTATTTACAAATGTCTTAAAAAAAGATTTCAATAAAAGCCATATGTTTTATTGTCTCATGATTTATTGTCACATTTGGTCCTCAAATAACCAGCTAGTAGCCTACTATAGATTAATATAGTCTAAATCTGCAAGCCTGTTATCTATTTTCTCAGAAAATGCATGAAGCATTTTATAAGAAAATACACAGACAATGAAAGCATGGTATTTTTATAAAAATTAAATTAAATGTTGGTATAATTAGATTTTTTTAATATTATATATAATCCATAAAAATATAATAGTGATGAAATGGGGGACATGCAAATTGGCTGATCCTCCGATGAAACACAAACATTTAAATGTGCACTGTAGTCTGCTGTAGAGCATATTTAACATCTCCAGTTTTAGCTCTTCAAGTTAAAATGGGTGAAATACCTCTATAATTAAGAAGACACCAGTTAATGGTGTCGTATAGGGCAAATTTAGGAGGCCAGAGTGAAAATCACCCTACAAAAAAGGTAGTGAGTCCTAGTTGGGAACATGGGAAAAGTAAATGCACCAGCATTGGTTGGGTTGTTGGAGATTTATTTAAAGATATGGGATTAGTCCAGCCAGGTCTCCTAAGCAGCCAAATTGGACCAGTTGCTAGGGAGGGTAGAGTCACATGGGGTAACCTCCTCATGGTCGCGATTAGTGGTTCTCGCTCTCAATGGGGCGTGTGGTAAATTGTGTGTGGAGCGCGGAGAGTAGCATGAGCCTCCACATGCTGTGAGTCTCCGCGGTGTCATGCACAACGAGCCACGTGATAAGATGCGCGGATTGACGGTCTCAGAAGCAGAGGCAACTGAGACTTGTCCTCCGCCACCTGGATTGAGGTGAGTAACTGCGCCACCACGAGGACCTACTAAGTAGTGGGAATTGGGCATTCCAAACTGGGAGAAAGGGGGATAAAAATAAACTTAAAAAAAAGATCTGGGATAAGAGTATAGATATGCATCAATATTAACTATGCCGCCAGTACCGTTATGGGTCATGTCACAGCCCAATGTTGATCTAACTCTATTCGAAATAAGACAAAATGAAGGACATAGTGAATCAAATGTGTATAAGGTTAGGGATTGAGATATGGGGATTTCACACACATTTTTACAGATGCTTCAAAAGATCCAAAAAATGGTTGCGTTGGGGTTGCATACACAATTCCAAAGTTGAAAGTGTATAGGATAAGTAGGATATCAGATTATTTATCGGTGTTTACTAGAAAAGTGATTGCTGTAATGATGGCAGTGAAGTGGGTAAGTGAAGTTAGAGCTCAACGTGTAAACATATGTTCAGACTCTAGCTCATGCTCTGTTAAGTCTGAATGTTCAGCAATCAGATACAAGACAGGATTTGCTAACAGAGATTCTTCAGGATTTATATTCATTACTGCAGAATAATATACATGTTCAGTTTTTGCGGGTTCCGGCGCATGTAGGGTTGAAAGGAAATGAAGAGGTGGATACATTGGCTCAGAAGGCATTAGAGAGGGAAACAGTGGATATCCAAGTGTCTTTTAGTAGATCAGAGATAAAAAATCAGTAATCAAAAAGAATATTAATAACATATGGCAACAGCAATGGGATAATGAAATATAAGGCAGACATTTGTATGCAATTCAACCAGCAGCAGGAAAGGGTAGGTGATCAGGAGGGAGGAGATGAGAGAATATAATAACAAGACTAAGGTTGGGTCATACAGGGCTGAACAGTATATTGTACTTAATAGGCAAACATCCAACAGTGAGTCGATGGAGCATGTAATTATTCAGTATAGGCAATAAAGAGTGGAAAGAAAGAGTGTAATAGAAGAGTTAAGCAGAAAGGGAGAGCAGCATACATGAAAGAATTTGTTAAATCCACAAATAGTAATAAATGATCTATAGTGATGAAATATCTGGAAAGTTCTGGGCTAGTTAATCGAATATAATTCGATTTATATATATATATATATATATATATATATATATATATATATATATATATATATATATATATATATATATATATTTTTTTTTTTTTTTTTTTTTTTTTTTTTTGTGGAAGCTGGAGGAGCTAAAGCTGTAGCCCCGACGGAGTTAGGAAATTAAGTGTGAAGGTGGATAGGGTGGTGTAGGTATTTTATTTGTAAATAGAGTGTCGATGACCCAAATGGGCGATAGGTGGCGGTAATGCGCCAATGGGTTTGCGAACTGCCGTAAAACAGCAAGAAGAAGAAGACGAAGAAGAAGAAGAAGAAGAAGGTCCCCACCAGCACATGTGACGCACTGTGTTTGAGCGGGATCTGCTAGTCTGTAAGATTCTCAATGTTTCTTTGGGTGCGAGATGTTTTGTTATTATATTTATAGCAATGTATAGTAATTATCTCTTAGTTTTATTGTAACAGCATGAGAATATGATGTAAATGTGCAGAAATACGCATTCGGTATACGTACATGTGAAGAGCTGTCAGTTAGCTTTATAAACATTGACATTAAAACATTACATTTTCTGTGTAATAACAGTCATTCACCTTAAAGTTTGGAATAATACCCGGTGTTCATATCTTATATTTCTCTTCAATGAAACGTATAAATTGCTCTTTGCCGCTGTCTTTATCAGTTGATTTTGTGATCGTGTGTTTATCATTGAGGATTAACGAATTAGTTTGACACCAAAACACTGGATGTGTCTCAAACTATAGTGAGCTCCCTATCTAGACAGTAGTTTTGGGCGTCCTGTTTAGGTAGGAAGCTCATTCGGTTTTTAAACTATGATGCTCACAAATGCTGTCTAGGTAGACATCTTACTTGGTGTTTAGACTATAATGCCAAAAAAAATGCTGTTTAGATAAGCAACTCACCAGGTTATGAGATTATGATGCTCACAAATGCTGTCTAGATAGTGCAGCTGCACTATCTAGACAGCATTTGTGAGTATCATAATCTCAAAACATAGTGCGCTGCCTATGTTTTGAGATTATGATAGGCAGCTCTCTATGTTTTGAGATTAGCATTTTTTTAGGCATCATAAACTGTAAATCCAGTAAACTGCCTTTCTAGACAGCATTTGTGAGCATCATAATCACAAAACCTTGGTGAGTTGCCAGTCTAGACAGCAATTTTGGGCATCATCAGCTCAAAACATAGTGAGCTGCCTACCTAGACTGCATTTCTTAAAGCATCATAGTTTAAAAACCGAATGAGCTTCCTATCTAAACAGCATTTTTTTAGGCTTCATAAACTAAACCCAGTAAGATGCCGATCTAGACAGCAATTTTATAAATCATAATCTCAAAACCTAGTGACCTTCCTGCATAGACAACATTTTTATCCATTATAGTCTAAAAAACAAGTGCCTAGTGAGCATACTATCTAGACAGCAATTGTGAGCGTCATAATATCAAAACCTAGTGAGCTGCCTACTTAGCATTTTTAGGCATCATAGTCTAAAAACCAAGTAAGATATCTATGTAGTCTGCAATTTTGGGCATCATAATCACAAAACCTAGTGAATTGCCTATCTAGACGGCATTTTTTTATTTTATTTTATTTATTTTTATTTTATCCCCAATTTGGAATTCCCAGTTCGCACTAAGTCCTCATGGTGGCGTAGTGACTCACATCACTCCGGGTGGCAGAGGACGGATCTCAGTTGCCTCCGTGTCTAAGATGTCAATTCTCGCATCTTATCACGTGGCTTGTTGAACGTGTTACCGCGGAGACATGGCGCGTGTGGAGGCTTCACGCCATCCACCGCGGCATCCACGTACAACTCGCCACGCTCCCCACCAAGAGCGAACCACATTATAACAACCACGAGGAGGTTACCCCATGTGACTCTACCCTCCCTAGCAACCGGGCCAATTTGGTTGCTTAGGAGACCTGGCTGGAGTCACTCAGCACGCTCTGGGATTCGAACTCGCAACTCCAGGTGTGGTAGTCAGCGTCTTTACTCACTGAGCTACCCAGCTATTTTAGGCATCGTAGTCCAAAAAAAACATAAGATGCTGATCTAAACAGCATTTTTAGGAATCATAGTCACATCATGTTAAAGCACCTTAGCTGCTTACCTAACAAGTCGACTGCTGTCAACTAAATTAGGCACAAAAAGGCTAACCATTACAGATTTACACAAAAAGGAAATAACAAATTAATATATATTGTCAAGGAAAAGATAATCATGCTGGTATTTCATTTACATTTATGCATTAGGCTGACACTTTCATCCATAGAAACTTACAGGGCATTCAAGGTGTATGTTCCCTGGGAATCGAACCCCTGACCATGCTGTTGCTAGCACCATGCTCTACTAGTTGAGCTACATAAGTTATTTCACTCATTGTTCTCTCTTGGCATCATTCGCAGTGTCTTGTAGCAGCACTATGGCATTTAACTTTGGACAAACAGGCACTGGAGGCTTCTCCTTTGGTACCCCCAAAACTACAGCTGCAGCCACCACAGGCTTCGGCCTGCAGACCAGCACTCCTGCAGTAGGGGGCTTCTCCTTTGGAACGAGCCAGCCTCAGACTCAGCCTCCGACCCAGACTTTTGGAAACCACCCATCCCAGATCGCAGGACTTCTCGCGCAGCCAACGCAGAACAATGGCAGCACGCAAGGTGGCTTCAGCTTTGGTGCTCAGACCCAGAACAACGCATCTGGTGGAGGCTTCTCTTTTGGGTGAGAATGCTCATTTTATGTGTGGATGTAATACATAGGCTTTGCATGTGGCACATCCAATCAGATTTCAGTTTGAACTATCTATTTTATAAATAAAATTGACAATAGAACAGCAGGATGTGAAATTATTGCATTGTTGATTTTATTGTTGACAAAGTGTGTTTTTCTCTTTGCATGCAGTGCCTCCCTACCAAAGCTTAGCACACCTGCAGCATCTCAACCTGCGGCCACAGGTGTGACTCTGGGGGCTCCATCTGCTGGGACGGGCTTCACTCTTGGAGGTCTCTCCACTCAGACTACAGCAGCCCAGCAGCCTATGGGAGGATTCAGCTTTGGGACGCCCAAAATTCAGGCAACCTCAGCTGCCCCTGCACAGCCCACCCCTGCCCTCTCACTGGGGGCGCAGTCCACGGGTAATAAAGTTCTGCAAGCCTCTTTACACTTCAAATGGAGTTTTCTTGCTTTTGGTCCATGTCTGTTATGGTTGTGCTCAAAAGTTTGCATACCCTTGGAGAATTGGTAATATATGTACCATTTTTAAAGAAAACATGAGTGAGCAATCAAAACACATTTCTTTTATTTCTTATGGGATTCATATTCAACTGTAGGTTATAACAGAATGGCACAATCATAAAACAAAACATGCCAACAAAGAAAAAAATGGAATGACCCCTGTTCGAAAGTCTAAATACCCTTAGTTCTTCATATTGTGTATTGCCCCCCTTTAGCATCAATGACAGCGTGCAGTCTTTTGTAATAGTTGTCTATGAGGCCCCAAATTCTTGCAGGTGGTATAGCTGCCTATTTGTCTTGGCAAAATGCCTCCAGGTCATGCAAAGTCTTTGGTCGTCTTGCATGAACCGCATGTTTGAGATCTCCCCAGAGTGGCTTGATGATATTAAGGTCAGGAGACTGTGATGGCCACTCCAGAACCTTCACCTTTTTCTGCTGTAACCACTGGAGCATCCCATGCGCAGCTTTCGTGCAGAAGAATGCAAATTGTCTGCCAGTATTTTCTGATAACATGCTGCATTCATCTTGCAATCAATTTTCACAAGATTCCCCGTGCCTTTAGAGCTCACACACCCCCAAAACATCAGTGAGCCACCACCATGCTTCACAGTGGGGATGGTGTTCTTTTCACTATAGGCCTTGTTGACCCCTCTCCAAACATAGCGCTTATGGTTGTGACCATAAAACTCTATTTTGGTCTTGTCACGCCAAATTACAGTGTGCCAGAAGCTGTGAGGCGTGTCAAGGTGTTGTCAGGCATATTGTAACCGTGCTTTTTTGTGGCATTGGCGTAGTAAAGGCTTCTTTCTGGCAACTCGACCATGCAGCTCATTGTTCAAGTGTCGTCGTATTGTGCTCCTTGAAACAACCACACCATCTTTTTCCAGAGCAGCCTGTCTTTCTCCTGAGGTTACCTGTGGGTTTTTCTTTGTATCCCGAACAATTCTTCTGACAGTTGTGGCTGAAATCTTTCTTGGTCTACCTGACCTTGGCATCAAGAGATCCCCGAATTTTCCACTTCTTAATAAGTGATTGAACAGTACTGACTGGCATTTTCAAGGCTTTGGATATCTTTTTATATCCTTTTCCATCTTTATAAAGTTCCATTACCTTGTTATGCAGGTCTTTTGACAGTTCTTTTCTGCTTCCCATGGCTCAGTATCTAGCCTGCTCAGTGCATTCACGTGAGAGCTAACAAACTCATTGACTATTTATACACAGACACTAATTGCAATTTAAAAAGCCACAGGTGTGGGAAATTAACCTTTAATTGCCATTTAAACCTGTGTGTGTCACCTGTAACAAGGCCAAAGATTCAAGGGTATGTAAACTTTTGATCAGGGTCATTTGGGTGATTTCTGTTTTCATTATGATTTATAAAGGAGCCAAACAACTATGTGATAATAAATAGCTTCATATGATCACTATCCTTAAATAAAAGACATGATCAGTCGTATTTTCAAAATCAATGCCAAAATTTCACAATTTCTGCCAGGGTATGCAAACTTTTGAGCACAACTGTAGCTTTGAGGTAAACTACTGCATATACTAGCATATTCCTAAAAGTTTACTAAATGAATGGTAACTCTTTACAATAAGGTTCCATTAGTTAACATTAGTTACATCATTAGGCGTCATGAACAAATTATGAACAATATATATTTTTACAGCATATATTAATCTTTGTTAATGGAAAGGACTAAGTCCTGTTTCTGTGCAATATACAGATATATCGATCATATTTATTACACACTACAGCTATTTATTTTACTACCTTTTGCACTCTTGTTCACATACTGGGTCTGCACATATTCCAGTGTTTACAGTTAGGATCTGCACTTGCATACCAACTAGGCATACATACTAATATATTCTGTATTGTTTTGTTTTTTATTGTAATTTGTTTATTGCACAGCTGTAGTGTACCTGAGCCTCACTACAAGCATTTCAATGTACAGTTGTCTCTGACATTTTGTGCACTTGACAAATAAACTTGAAACTGAAACTAATGTTAGTTAATAAAAATACAATTGTTCATTGTTAGTTCATAGTGTATTAACTAATATTACCGTATACAACTTATTGCTGATTTTATAAATGTATTGGTATATGTTTAAATTAACATTAAACAAGATTAATGAATGCTGACTAAGTATTGTTCATTGTTAGTTCATGTTAACTAATTTTGTTAACTAATGAAACCTTATTGTAAAGTGTTACCAAATTAATATATGTATTTTAAATTTACAGCCTTTCTCTTGCTGAAAAAAATGACCAAAAATTTTGATGGACATCATCTTGTTCGCAGAGGCATATACAAATTTGTCTTAATAAAATGCTCTCTGGAGTAAGAATTTGCCTCCCACTCTACCGGTTTAATTCTACAAAAGTAAGTAGAAATTAGCTCAGCATTGCAAAAACGTACGCAAACAATTTAACACCCTATCATTCGAGAACATAATGTTTCTTTTTTTTGTGGCGCAAACTAAAGGTTATTGGCTAATGTTGGCTAAAAAAAAAAAAGGCAAGTCCTTCAATATTTCCCACCTCAACTTCCTGTTTCAATAGGGAAAGTGTTAACAAGGCACGTGCAAAACTTCCAGTTTTCATAATCGACTAGTTGCTTGGTTGTTTGAACGACTAGTCGTGTTAAGGATAATGTAGGGCTGGGAAATAAAATTCTCTATTTATTGTGATAAAAAAATACACGATATTGATGATAAGCTTTTGAGTATTTTTCGATATTTAGCATGTATTCTACATCTAGACGATCAGGTGCGTGTCGCTAAAAACGCAAGTGGTTCGGTTTTCTCAGACTGTGTGAAGTTGCTAATGTTAGCTGCCTTGCTAACGATTAGGCTACGCCAGTTACCGCGGTCCGGGTCCGGATTTATTCCATCTGGACCCCAAGACATCATAATGATGGTTGCACCCTCTCATCGTCTCTGAGCAGCCCGACAAAACAACAGTATTTTGGCTTTATTTGTGCAGCTGTTTGTTACACTGCAACACTGGTCTAAATAAAGGAAGTAAATGATGTGTTTGTTTTTCATTCTGGTTCAAAGGTTTGACTCTAGGAGCCTCTGCTCCTGCCTCCACAGCCTCAACAACTGTTATTAACTTTGGAATTAAAGCTTCAGGTATGTAAACTTCAATGTCAGATTAGCCATAATACATAATACTGGCAAAAAAAAAAATGGAAATGGATGAATCTCATGAAAATTTTCAAGAAGTGTCCGAGTCATATTTCTACCCAAAATCAAATGGGGTGAAATTATATATTTTGAATAAAGTCGATTTTTTTTTTGCATTGTGAGTATTTTTTATTACAATTAAGCACATTTCTCCCCAATTACCATTACTGCAACACACAAAACTAACATTTCATAAGCAAAATAGATGTTCTAAGTTTCATTTTCTTTTGATTTGAGGTCAAACATGACCTGGACATTTCTTTGTGAGATACAGCTAGAAATAAGTTCTATTGTATTTTTGTCGTTTAGCTACTCCAGCACCTGCCAGCTCTGCACCCTCCAGTCAGTCCATGTCATCAGCTCCAGTTTCATCGCTGTTTGCTCTTCCGATAGCATCAACAACAGCCACCGGATTCACATGTGGGTTCATCTGACACATCTTTTCATGAAACCAAGTATTTATACTGTCTGTCGGGGGTGGAAAAAACTTGTTATCAGCTTACCTTGTTGCCAAAAATGTCACGGAGGTCCTACAGCAAAGCATTAAAACAAAGACAAAAAAAAGCTAAATCTCTTGCAACATGCTAATAACCACCTAGATCATCCTAGCATCCCCCAAGAACACCTTAGGAAACGCATAGCAATGTCTTGTATTTATGTGCCAAAAATTTGGACTTGGTGTGAATAGGTCTTTAGTCCTCCATATCATATCTTTACATCTGTTGAATATGTAAAGCTTGCAAATTGCTTGCCATAAATTAGGGTTGTTCTGGATTTAAAAAAACAAACAAGATCACATGGGCTTTTTATTTTCTCTGTCAGTGGGCTCCTCAATAGCCTCAGTGACCCCTGCAATGACCTCAGCCTCCATCGCTCCCACAAGTCTGACGCTCAAACCTCTAGGAACTGCTCCTGCTACAACCACAGGTTACATCAATGTTTATTCTCATTTATTCAACATTTATTCATTAATGCATGTTGAAGAAATTCTTTAGGCCAAAATACAAGTATTAAAGGAATATGAACATTTCCATCATTTACTCACCCTCATGTCATTCCAAACCCAGAAGACTTTTTTTTCTATGTTGAACACTAAAGTAGAATGTTACAGGACAATATTAGTTTGAAAACATAAAGTACAGGGTTTTTCCTGGTTCAAAAATGGTCTTTGGTGGTGACTGACGTATACGGTCATCCACATGCTCGAAGTTGGATTATTTCATAATTGCATTTAATTAAAATCTAACATAATTACTTAATTGCATTTCATGTTTATATTGGATTTTAGCTATTTTTCACCATCTAAGTATATGGAACCTTTTTTTTTTTATCCCAATTTGGCATGCCCAATTCCCAATGCGCTTTAAGTCCTCGTGGTGGCATAGTGACTTTCCTCAATCCGGGTGGCGGAGGATGAATCTCAGTTTGCCTCTGCATCCGAGACCATCAATCCACGCATCTTATCACGTGGCTTGTTAAGCGCGTTACCACGGAGACATAGCGGGTATGGAGGCTTCACACTATTCTCCGCGGCATCCACGCACAACTCACCACGTGCCCCACTGAGAGCGAGAACAACATTATAGCGACCACGAGGAAGTTACCCCATGTGACTCTACCCACCGTAGCAACCGGGCCAATTTGGTTGCTTAGGAGACCTGGCTGGAGTCACTCAGCACGCCCTGGATTCGAACTTGCGACTCTAGGGGTGGTAGTCAGCGTCAATACACGTTGAGCTGCCCAGGCCCCCAAGTGTATGGAACCTTGATTTATTACTTAAAGGTGCAATGTGAAATCAAACTAAACTTTTTTAGAAAGACTAGCTTCATTGACCTAACCACAGAAATGAAGAGCGAGCCATCCATGGTCTTACCTATGCGTTTGGCATTGAACTGTAAATATAAAAGCAAGTACGTAAAATGCTTTAACATCTGAACCTCCAAGACTTTTTGACAAATTATGGACAAAGTTTTCCTCCTGTCTAATATATGTTCTGTTCGAATTATGTTTGATATTATGAAATAAACTGGCCTTGTTTGCCTTCAGATATTCATAAAGATTACTTACATTATCAAGAGTCTGAATCTGATGAAAGTAAAACATTATCTGTTATGGAGAAGGAAACAAACATTTTCATAGCACAGTCCTAAATTAGTAGTGTACATTCAGCAGATTATAATCTGTATTGCTGAATTTATTAAACATATTTATAAAAAACAGTAGCCTAAACACATTTAGAAACTTTAACTACAACTGCCACAGTTGCAATAAAAAGTCTAATAGATTCCACCTAATAGATTACCATATTCAATATGAAACTGCAACGTTTTGCCATACCACAGTTACAGTAAAGCCCGCTATACACTGTAGGATTTTTACAGTCCTTTAAGATTGTTGCTTGTCAGACTGTATGATATGAACGCCCCCCTAGGGAGTTGGTGCCCTAAGCAGACTGCGTAATATGCGTATAGTGAGCGGTGGTACTGATAAGACAGCCTGATCACAAATACAAAAAATTACAGATGTTGAGAATGAACGTGGTTGCGGGAGGTTGCCTACAATAATAATTAGCTGCCACAAGCAAAGATTCATTGTGGAAATAAAAAGACTTGTGGCCCGAAAAATGACACACTTCTGTATAGGCTGATAATATATCATGCTTGTACATTTCCTATGGATACTGCACAAACATGACAGATTTCTATAATTGTATCCAATTGTATCTTCTGATTTGGATTAAAACGTCCCATAAACAGGTTAAATTGGGCTGGAATGTTGTTCCGGCACCTTCGATTCTAAAAAGAAAAATAAATTCTTGTTTGTCAATCCATTCAGTTTCTTGTATTCTCCCATGCGGTTTTTGTTTGATCCATTTGACACATTCTGTCTCTATTTAGTGAGTGTATTTGTTCAAAAATATTTCAAGTTTGTTATTTTTTGCTCTAGTCAGTTGCGGTCCCTGATAGAGTATACGAGAGTGGCACGAGACTGGATGCCCCCACATAAAGACGTGCGTTCAGTTTCTGTATCGCGCCGTGGTCCGTGGATACGATCTCTGTTTCATTGAAATTGCATCATATGGAATCAAATGCTTACCCTTTTATTAGATCCACTCGTGCAGTAGCGATTTTGCTTAGTTTATTAAAAAGTTGTAGGCTATACATGAAGGTGTTTTGAATCCCATCAAAAGCGACATCAAGATAAAAATATAATTGAATTTGAGATCAAAAGACCACTTGACCAACACACTGTAAAATGTTTCACTGTTATTATTTGTGTATTTATGTATGTACTCCATTTTTGTTGATTCAGCATTTATTTTTATTGTCTGTGTGACAGTTTACTAGCAACTATACAGTAGGATTCACTAGTGAAAATGCTGCTTCACACCACAGTAAAGAATTTTAAACTCTTTTATAATATAATGCAACTGTTTTTATTACAAATTAAATGATCAGAATAACAATTTGAGAAGTTAGGTGTTTGTTTCCACCATTAAGAACAATGTGTATTTATTTGTAAATTGTAACATAATTAGATTTAAGTTTAGCCTGTTCTATAAGATGACCCCCAACCTAGGGCAAGAAGAAGGTAACTTGTCCCAGCTATGATCTGATTTTTATAAAATGTATAAAATACATTTGATATCATTCTTAATCAAGTTTTTGTCATCTAATGTAAAAACACTAAACCAAATATTCCATGCAGTTATGTATTCTCACAATTAAGTTGAATCATGATATGCATAAATAATGACAGACAAATCATAAAACAGAATCCTGGTTAATTTTGAAAAAAAAAAAAAAAAAAAAATATATATATATATATATATGAATTACATACCATACAGGCCTATTAATAAATCCATATTTGGACACCAATGTGTTAGACACCCGATTGTAGGGTTCCCCCTCTTCCGAAATCCCAATTTAATCCCTGCCCATAAATACTTACCAATATCAATTAAATTTTTTTTTTTAATGAAATTGGAGTGGTGTGAATCTTAACTAAAGAAGTTTACAGTGATTTTTTTTTTTTAAATAGTAATTAAAATAAAGTTGTAAAGAAAATGCATGATAAAGATAATTTTTTTTTTATTATTTTTTCCTTTTTCTCCCAATTTGGAATGCCCAATTCCCAATGTGCTTTTAAGTCCTCGTGGTCGCGTAGTGATTCGCCTCAGTCCAGGTGGCGGAGGACGAATCCCAGTTGCCTCCGCATCTGAGACCGTCAACCCACGCATCTTATCACGTGGCTTGTTGAGCACGTTGCCACAGAGACATAGCGCATGTGGAGGCTTCACACCATCCACCGCGGCAACCACGCTCAACTCACCACGCACCCCACCGAGAACGAACCACATTATAGCGACCACGAGGAGGTTATCCCATGTGACTCTACCCTCCCTAGCAACCGGGCCAATTTGGTTGCTTAGGAGACCTGGCTGGAGTCACTCAGCACGCCCTGGGATTCGAACTAGCGAACTCCAGGGGTGGTAGCCAGCGTCTTTACCACTGAGCTACCCAGGCCCCCTAAGAAAAAACATTTTAAGAAAATGCAATAATTTCTTCTTCAGGGAATAATGCTTTCATATTGCAGAAGTGTTACACTTTTCTCCAAGTGTTTTCAGCTTATTTGTTTATAAAAAAATATATATATATATAAATTGAAAAGAAGAAAAAACACTGAAAGAGCTTGAGTAGAGTGAATCGTGGTGCGAGAGAGGAGTGGACAGTCTCATCTGGCCGTCATAATAGCAGTCACACTATACAGCTCTAACATTTCTGGCACTGCCAGAAATTCGTCAGAGGCTATTAATCGGCCATTGGTGAACGTCACACTGAACGTTGTAAGATTGCCGATTTTGCCCCATGACGACAGGAATGCATTAGGATTCCCAAAATTTGTCTCAGATGGCAGAATCGTGGCCAAAATCCTACAGTGTGCCTAACTGCTGTAAAATCGTGATCAATTTTAGAAGGGTGATGTGTATTTGAAAAAACAAACAAAAAAAAGAATGGATCCCTTGCGCGCTTGGTTCTGTGATGGCTCATGCGTGTCGCATATAGCACCAAAACCAGGCTTCAGTCAGATGAGAAGCAGATATTTAGTGCGTATAATGTCAAACACGAGAGAGAGAGATCATTCAAGAAAAAAATGTCATGCTTGGAAAAACCCTGCAATAGCTTTGTGTGGACAACAGACTGAAATTTCAACCGTTAATCACTGATAATTTTCCCATAACCTCCAGCTTTCAAATCTAATATGGCTTTGTTAGACATGTTGCGTCAAGGTTGATGTTGGCGACGGTTAGTTACGAGACTCACAGGATTAACGTTTGTTGTCATTGATGTCCAACCTGCTGCGTATTTGATTTCATAATATAGCTAACGAGTCGAATGCACTGCTTTACTTTTATTGTTAAAATGTTTTTTTTAAATATATATTTACTTCTCCGTGAACATTGACAGACTTTTTATTTTTGGGTGAACTATTCCTATCAATGAGGCCTTGTTACAGCTGTTTTCCAGTCAGTTATTTGTCTTATTTGAGTGTGGGTGTCTCTTCAGCTGCTGCTAGTACAGGAGCCACCACAGGCTTTTCTCTGGGACTGAAGACCGCTGCATCTATTGCACCAGCCACAACTATTGGCACCGCTACTGCTGCTGTCACAACGAGGTATAACATTTTTCACATGTGAATTGCTTTGGTTTTGTATTCTCTTTTAAGTGCAGTACAAAGGTTCTTGTGTTGTCTTTTGTCAGCACGGCTCCAGTGATGTCATATGCCCAGCTTGAGGCTTTGATCAATAAGTGGAGCTCTGAATTGGAAGACCATGAACGACACTTTCTGCAGCAGGCCACTCAGGTCAACGCCTGGGACCGTATGTTGGTGGAGAATGGAGAGAAGGTAGAGAAATGCACACTGTTCTCTCCCTATTATTACGTACATCATTAAGTCTTGCAACAGCACAATTACAACACTATTACGAGACCAAAACCTTGCAGGTGCCACATCTGAACATGTGTAATGTCTCATTGTTAAAAGAACCACAGACAGAAGTGATTGTCATAAGGATGCTCCTAGTTAGATTATCTTACTGTAAACTTAGGGCTAATGTTGCTAAAACTGTGGTTAAGAGGTGCCTGGGTAGCTCAGCAAGTAAAGACGCTGACTACCACACCTGGAGTCGCAAGTTCGAATCCAACCAATTGGCCCGGTTGCTAGGGTGGGTAGAGTCACGTTGGGTTAACCTCCTTGTGGTCGCTATAAAGTGGTACTCGCTCTCGGTGGGGCGCGTGGTGAATTGTGCGTGGATGCCGTGGAGAATAGCGTGAAGCCTCCACACGCGCTAGGTCTCCGCGGTAACACGCTCAACAAGCCACGTGATAAGATGCACGGATTGACGATCTCAGATGCGGAGGCAACTGAGATTCATCCTCCGCCACCGGGATTGAGGCGAGTCACTACGCCACCACGAGGACTTGGAGCACATTGGGAATTGGGTGTTCCAGATTGGGGAGAAAAGGGGAGAAAAATCCACAAAAAAAAAAAAAGATTGTGGTTAAGCATCTGATTGGCCATATTTTGAATTACATTGATGAGGAGACTTGAGGAGCTTTGGTTAAATTCTGAAATGCTTTCTTTGTTAGATTACGACTTTACATAAAGATATGGAAAAGGTGAAACTGGATCAACGAAGGTAATTATGTTTTTTGTTTTGTGCATATGCGAAAACACATTTTAACCCTTTTTTCCCAGCTGAGTGGGCACATGTATTTTACTCCTTGGATAGCCCAATGAAAGAAACTGCCTTAAAGTTAGTTAGTGAAAATATGAGATTTATTGTTGGTAACAATTGTAACCTGTGGGAAAATACAGAGCAAGTGTGATAGTCAGTTCAGTTGCTCAATAGGACCCAATACAAAATTGCAAACAATAAAGAATCAATATAATATTTTTACTATCAAGCAATTATGGGGGAAAGGGGGATGACAAACCAAGAATAACTGCGTATTAATTTATACTTTTATTTATAGTAATAATACTTTGAAATCTCCAATTTTATAATTGAAGTTAATCAGTCGCCTATTCAAAAAAGGGGCTCTGTATTTTCCCACTAGTCACAATTGTGACCACTTACATGTTTACTTGTCCAGTGAGCATGATTCATACGAGGCTGAGCAATCTTATTAATAAATTAATAAAAGACCCTTTCATCATTATATGTACAAAATATGGTAGTTTTAAGTGAATCATGACAGGTTTCATTTGCTTCCGTTTATATGTAGTTTTGACACATAACCTTTAGAGGAGCACAGTGGAATTAAATGGCTCGGGTGACTATTTGCACCACTCGTAAATATTTTCACATGAAATCAAGTCTGTACTTTCATTTACAATTGACAACTCTTTGTAAAATACACCAACAACTCTTTTTAGACCCTTCCAATTTCAAACTAAATTTAGGCCACAATTGTAACCAGTGGGATTAAATGGGTTGTGTTGTTCACAAAACTTTAAGTTGTTGTTTGTATTGCATTAATAACACATACAAGTAAAAGTTATGGGAATAGTTTACCCAAAAATGAAAGTTCTTGTCATTTATTCAACCTCATGTTGTTCCAAACCTGCATGACTTTTTGTGGAATATCATCCTCAGTCACCATTCACTTTCACTGCATTTTTTTTTTTCTCCAAACAATGAAAGATGTTCACATAACAATGAAAAATACCTTAAAACTAGTCCATATGTGCTTTTCCGAGTCTTCTGAATCCAAACGATAGCTTAGTTTAGACAGGCACATGGGTTTTGAACAAAATGAGAGTGAGTTAAAATTCTATCTTAATTTTTTGACGAATTAAATATTTTTAAGCTAAAAGCGGTCATCTTTTATTGTCAAATAGTAACATTTACTATTTGGGTGTTTGTACCTCAGGCTGGATCAAGAGCTGGACTTCATCCTCTCCCAACAGAAAGAGCTGGAAGATCTGCTCGGCCCATTAGAGGAGTCTGTCAAAGAGCAGAGCGGAACCATTTACATGCAGAACGCAGATGAAGAACGAGAGAGAACGTAGGAACAAAAACCATCTACGTGGTTCATATTTACCACATGCACTGTGCTTCCAGGACTTCATTTAGTGTTTGCTTTATCTCTTTCATCCAGGTACAAACTGGCAGAAAATGTAGATGCCCAACTCAAGAGAATGTCCCAAGATCTGAAAGAGATTATTGAACACCTGAACACATCCAGTGGACCTGCTGACATCGCTGACCCGGTGTGTTAAATACAGTCAATCAATAACTGTGACAAAAACATTTATGCATGTACAGTATGCATGAATCAGGGTTCCCATGGTCATGGAAAAACTGGAAACATTAGGGAGTTTTACAATTGTGTTTTCCGGGCTTGAACATTTTTATAGTAAATATAAATTTTTCAAGTTTTGCTCTGCTCTAAAATATTTTCAGTCAAATAGATATTGCGCTTGTGTAGAGTAAAACTTACTCGCTAGCCAAAGTGATGTCCAATTATTTGAGCATATTGTTCTTTTGAGTCAGTTCTTGTTAATGACTTTTCAAAGAATTTGTCAGAACGGGTCATAGATTGGCCTAAATGATTGATTAGCCAAATGGTCCCAATTTTAAAGTTACATTACCAGTAACGACTAGAAAAGTTAGGCCCTGACTGAAAATTAGTTTGTCAAAAATGACTTCTGTTGTTTTTCCCCATTAAAGCTTCAGCAAATCTGCAAAATCCTCAATGCACACATGGACTCCCTCCAATGGGTGGAACAAAACTCAGGTTGGTATATTTTTGGCTTTAAATACTCTGTGAAATCAAATGAAATTTTAACTTGTGGCTTTAACTAAATGTCTGTTAGATTTAAGGTTGTCTATATGCTAGTATTCTCCTAGGGTGCATCTCAATCAGCTCCCTAGTTCAGTAGTCGGGGCACTGGTCAGTGAGTCAGCCATTTCTAGGGCTGTCCCAATCGCAAAATCGTTCCAGTGCACTGAAACGTTCCCTCCCTAAGAATTCCCAGAATGCCCCGTTAAAACCAGCATCATTGCTCATTATGTTCCCTTACCAGACATGTCTTCTGAAGTCTCAAGTCATTAGAGGACGAATGCAAGCATAAATTACATCAAAGCCTTATTTTCTCTTTAAAATGTTCTTTCTCTTTCACCCATAATGTTCATGAAAGGGAAACTATCTTTTAAATATTAGAGTTGTTAGAAAATCTTAAAAACACACTCCTTTTGTATATTGATTTCTTAATTTATCTTTCATAACTGTACGTTTCAATATCTCCACCGAAAATGCAGGATAGTGTCATTTATACAGTGATGTTGCTGATTAATACCAGCTGCAATTAAAATCGTGACCTCGTAATCACATCACAGGTAATTGAGTCACAAGGTTTCCAGTGCTCAGTGGCTCAACACCCTTGCCACTGCCTGAATTTGTGTTCACGATATACTGCACAGAACCATAAACAGTGATGACTTGTGTTGCACTTGGGAGCGTATCCAATTAAATGCTCTCTAGAATGACAGTGTCCCTCTCCCTATATCTTCCTTTAATATCCCTTTAAAATTATTGCTCATGACTATGATGATGTAACCAAAAGATGCATTAAATTATCAGCCAAGGGGCTTTATGAAATATTGCTATATGTGGTGTTGCTTAAAAATGTACTTTTATGTTTCAGTTTTACTCCAGAGGCGAGTGGAAGAGGTTTCAAAGTTGTGTGGAAACCGCAGCAAGGAACAAGAGAAGAGCTTCCGTTTAAATTTCCAGTGATAATGCATAATAAATGCTTCATCAGTTGTAAAATGAATGTCATTATTTCTGCTATTTGCTTCAAATAAAATACGTACTTTTACCTGTTTCCAATCATAATTATTTTTCCATGCATGTTTATTGCAATTTGCAAAAAATAACCCAATCACACAGCTTTGTGAATACTTAAATGTAAAAAGTATTTTTTTATAAGTACAGTTGAAGTCAGAAGTTTACATACACTTAGGTTGTAGTCATTAAAACTCATTTTGTAACCACTCCACAGATTTAATATTTGCAACCGATAGTTTTGGCAAGTCGTTTAGGACATCTACTTTGTGCATGGCACAAGTAATTTTTCCAACAATTGTTTACAGACAGATTGTTTCACTTTTAATTATATCACAACTCCAGTGGGTCAGAAATATACATACAGCAAGTTAACTGTGCCTTTAAGCAGCTTGGAAAATTGCATAAAATGATGTCAAGCCTTTAGACAATTAGCTTCTGATTGGAGGTGTACCTGTGGATGTATTTTAAGGCCAGCCTTCAAATTCAGTGCCTCTGCTTGACATGGGAAAATCAAAAGAAATAAGCCAAGACCTCAAAATAAATGGTGGACCTCCACAAGTCTGGTTCATCCTTGGGAGCAATTTCCAAACGCCTGAAGGTACCACATTCATCTGTACAAACAATAGTACGCAAGTATAAACACCATGGGACCACACAGCCATCATACCACTCAGGAAGGAAATGCATTTTGTCTCCTAGAGATGAACATAGTTTGGTGTGAAAAGTGCAAATCAATCCCAGAACAACAGCAAAGGACCTTGTGAAGATGCTGGAGGAAACAGGTAGACAAGTATCTATATCTACAGTAAAACAAGTCCTATATCGACATAACATGAAAGGCTGCTGAGCAAGGAAGAATCCACTGCTCCAAAACTGCCATAAAAAAGCCAGACTACAGTTTGCAAGTGCACATGGGGACAAAGATCTTTTTGGAGAAATGTCCTCTGGTCTGATGAATAAAAATGGAACTTTTTGGTCGTAATGACCATTATTATGTTTGGAGGAAAAAGATTGAGGCTTGCAAGCCAAAGTACACCATCCCGACCGTGAAGCATGGGGGTGGCAGCATCATTTTGTGGGGGTACTTTGCTGCAGGAGGGACTGGTGCACTTCACAAAATAGATGGCATCATGAGGAAGGAAAATTATGTGGATATATTGAAGCAACATCTCAAGACATCATCCAGGAAGTTAAAGCTCGGTCGCAAATGGGATTTCCAAATGGACAATGACCCCAAGCATACCCCCAAAGTTGTGGCAAAATGGCTTAAGGACAACAAAGTCAAGGTACTGGAGTGGCCATCACAAAGTCCTGACATCAGTCCGATAGAACATTTTTGGGCAGAACTGAAAAGGCGTGTGCGAGCAAGGAGGCCTACAAACCTTACTTCAGTTACACCAGTTCTGTCTGGAGGAATGGGCCAAAATTCCAGCAACTTATTGTGAGAAGCTTGTGGAAGGCTACCCAAAATGTTTGACCCAAGTTAAACAATTTAAAGGCAATGCTACCAAATACTAACAAAGTGTATGTAAACTTCTGACCCACTGGGAATGTGATGAAAGAAATAAAAGCTGAAATAAATCATTCTCTCTACTGTTATTCTGACATTTCACATTCTTAATATAAAGTAGTGATCCTAACTGACCTAAGACAGGGAATGTTTTCTACGATTCAGAAAGAGTTTAAATGTATTTGGCTAAGGTGTATGTAAACTTCTGACTTCAACTGTATAAGGTGTGCAGTGAACATCTGCAAGTCAGTCGAGTTTCTCCTCTGGTTTACGCCTTTGGGAAAGAATGAGCCAATCCGCTGCAAGGAGCGTTACAGCAACATGGATCCTGGCATTGTTTAATATCATCAGGCTCATTTATTCTGCATCTGGAAAACAATATATTGAAACCTTTATATTTGAAAGGAGATTGCAGGTATCTATAGGATAAGCAATGACTGCCGAAATCTGCAGGTATGTGTACTGTTGAGAATGCGAGTGTTACTGCACAGTGTTATCAGAGATTGCATGTACTGCAGAACAGAATAATCTCATCCACATGCATGTAGTCTGACATGCGTGAAAATGAGTATGTCTAAAGTGCAGAATCTGCAGAGATATTGATAGTGCGCAAAATGCAATGCCATGTTCGCCGGTTAAAGTGTGGTCATGAGATTCTTTGGACAACGAGGCGAAGGAAAGGCGTGATTTTATGCACATTTATTATAGCATGCGCCGGTATGGCACTTATGCCCTAATTTCCCCTCTGCTTCACTTTCTTTGCTTTTAACGCATGCATTCTCTTGTGCATTATATAGGATCTTGGTATGTCATCTAAAATATGCATTTTGGAAAATGCGGGAAATCGTGTGTTTGTATATACGCGTGCAGTGCATTCAGAGCGCGCGCGCGCACGATATGAGAATCGCGTGCGCCATTTTAGCGCGTCTCGAGCCATCCGGCAAGATGGCGCTTTCGCTTTGTCTGTTCTGATCGTCTTAAAAACAGTACTTTGCTTTATTAAACATAAAACGAACCGGTTCGGATGAATAAAACACCTTTGCACGCGGCGTCAAGCTGGCACAAAATTTCACGCATCTGCGCGTGAAATGAGCACAGAGATCTTAAGGTAGGTGTGTGTTTAGGGATGTAGCCGGGTTATGCATACATTTGTGCACTTCAGATCTGTGGCTTGTTAGAAAACTTGCTAGTTTAGAGCATCTGCTCTTTTGATTGCGGTTGTTATACTGGTGAAGTGTTTTGCGTTTCTTTTACAAGCAATTTCATTATTTACCCAAAGCATAAATGAACCATTGGTCATATGTTTCAACTAGGCCTTTTCTTCAAATCTTCAGTACTTCATAAAAATGGGCGAACAAGTATGCATGGAGATTTATGCACTGATTTTGTGTTTTCCTCTGAAAATGGACGCATGCACTGAAAAGGAAACAAGCTGGGTCAAAGAAGTTTGTTGACAAAACATTTGTCTAACACAGCCTTGAACAGTAATCAATCAATAGGCAGCTATGTTTGTTGTTTTATTTATGTACTTAGTATTATTATAATAATCTTTGCCCTATTTTCAGTTTGTTTGCTCAGAAACAGGCATGAACTGATTGGTTTGTTTATAAAGCATCTCATGTCAGCGTGCGCCTTCCTGATACAGATATTTCAGTCGCGTGAACTGCGCGCTAATAGCAGACCGATGACGCCACCTGCCAATCAACGGCCGCGCAACAGTCTGGTTCCGGAAGTAAAAATCCCATTCATTTTTTTTTTTTTTTTGTGTAGACGTATTAATTTTCAAAGATAACTCATAAACCTTTAAAGACGGACCTACCGTGAGCTCCGAGGTTGTTCATCAATGGTGGGTCTTTGTTGAAGCCATCCATCCGCGTTATTTCAACTTAATTGTTTAATAACGGAATTCCTGTTTAAGGACTACATTACCCATGGTTCAGCAGAGAAAGATCCACCAATCACAGAACCGCGGACAACAAAGCCTGCCAAACAAGTCTTGCAGCAACCCACTCCCTTGAGACACTGGCTGTGTCTTCTTTGGAAGACTGCATGCTAGGTAGGATGCGTCCTTTGAAGGCAGCGGTATACCGAGTGTCCTCCTTTAAACAAGCCTCGTTTAAACGAGACGGCCTTTGTAGGACAAACGGAAACGGAAGGTAACATGGTTGCTATGACAGCACGTCACTCTTTAACAAGCGCGAGCGCTTTGAGTGAGAAAGGAACAAAGTCCCTTTAGAAGGGAATGTATGAGGTACATAATGATGTAAAGAGAAAAGAAAATAGATTTTACAGGTGTACTTTTAGTCTAATACTTTATATATTACTATAATTATACATATTATATACTCTGCACCCATCTACTGAGGTACTTCAACTTAGGAATTAACGTTCCTTGTGTTTGAACATCATATTTTCGGGCAAATTGGCGTAATTTTTTTTGACATTTCCGTTGAAGCAAAGTATTGTGGGTTATGAGTGCCCACGAAGGATACATCTCATGCATCCTCCCAATTCCTGTGAAAGAAGGTCACATTGGAAGGCTGCATTCGGAGTGTCCTACTCGCATTTCTGAAACGAGACAGCCTCGATGACGTATGCGACTGACAAACGCGACTTCCGGAGGACACATCCTTCCAAACCAGACACAGCCGCTGTGAAGGACAGTCGAGTCGGTCTCCCTAAACCCTCAAACTACATATATATTTGTATATCAGAATGTTTTCAGTAAACCCAAAATATATTGTCGCTATACCTAATAACAACCTAAAATCAATAGTTTTATATAATACTATTTATTTTTATTTTTTTCAATCGCGTGATTCGCAATGCTTCATGGGATTGTAGTTCATGCCCTTGTAGTTCAGGCTTTTATTAAGGATTATTGGAGACAATGAATGGCAAACGTCCACTGTTGCACACGTAAAAAAATAAAAAGAATATATATATATATATATATATATATATTGTATCTTTTTTTTTTAAATGTATGTATTTTAGGCTGGTTTGTGTGCTTTATATTTAGGATTCCCCCCCCCGATTTTGATAGTGATTTTCAGGACTTTTAATTTAAATACATTTTTTTATTTTTTTTTTATTCTAGTTTTATCATTTTTATGTTATTGTTGTTATCAGGTTTCCCTCGGTCATGGAAAACCTGGTAATATGAGGGAATTTTAAAATTGTGATATCCAAGCCTGGGAAAATCTTAAGGCATTAAAAATTCTTTAGCAAATATAAAGTTTTCTAATTATGCTAGCCTAAACTTTGTAATATTTTATTGGCTAAAATTGCTCTTGTTGAGTGCAATATTTATGAAATGTTTTTTTTCTTAAATCGTCATTGGTTAGTCACAAATGACTGGAAAGGTCATTGGTCAAAATATTTAGCTATCTTGGTTCTGGAAGCATTTTTCCCCATATGGATTTCATAAAATCCTTCATAAGAGTTGTAAGCCATGAGCCAAACTATCCAGCTCTTTGATTTGAAGCTAAAAAGTATTTAAAAATTGAACAAAAAGACAAGGTACAAGACTGTGTACTTAATGTGGGAATGAACTACAATCCCAAGAAGCATTGCGAATGATGTAATCGAGTTAGAAATGATGGGAAAATATAAATCAATTTATTTGAAGTTGGTCGGAAACTATATTTTACGTATATTGCAAAATATTCATATATATATATATGTATGTGTGTGTGTATATATATATATATATATATATATATATATATATATATATATATATATATATATATATATATATATATAATACGTAGTTTGAGAGTGTGGGTAGAATGACTGAATTGCATCATTCACAGTGCATTATGGGAGTGTCCGGTCGCTCTAGAGCTCTTTTGGCACACTTTGTTAGCCACGATTCTCTGAGTGGTGGATTTTTCCCCCTTGGGATCATGGGTCATGTAGTTCTTCACCAGGAATTCTGCCATTAAACATGATGTTTTTAAAATGAAGTCGAAATAACAGTGAGTGATGGCTTCAACAGAAGCATACACCATCGTTTAACAACCTCTGAGGTCAGGTTAGGTCTGTTTTTAAAGGTTTATAAGTTATTGTTAAAAATCAATTTCCCTAAAGAGAAACTGAATGGGATTTTTACTTCCGGAACCCAACTTTTGTGCCCTATGTTTTTCTTATGACCCACCACTGGCCTAAATTTTGATTTAAAATGTAAAATAGGCCTAAGCAATTAAGAGTCAGTCTGTTGTCTTATTTAAACTGTTTCTTTCAGGTCCAGAAAGCTGAACACACTGGTGACTAAACTTCATGAGTTCTTGGGACATTCTCCAGAAGACGAAAGCTTTGAATCACACGTTGATGAGACTTCCAGTGGTAAAAAATAATACTTACCTAAGACAAATAATGTTTGATTATTTGGAATTTTTTTGTTCATTTATCATCTACAGAGGAAACTGTGTTTAGTAGATCCACTTTAGATTAAATTAAGTCAATTTATTCTATGTTAATGTTTGCATTAGAGCTGCAACTAACGATTATTTTGTTAATCGACCAATCTAACGGTTGTTGGAACGATTATTCGACTATTCAGCGACTATAGCAACGATTAATCATTAGCTCTTAACCGATTATTCAGCTTGTGCCCGACTTAAAAGGTTGTATTAAATGTGCTTACTAACAATAAAGAGGACAAAATCATCTTTTAAAAATATCTCTAAATGACATTCACTGAATTTAAGGAAAAAAATTAATTCAGGAAAAAATTCACTGCAAAAAATTATATTGTTATCAAGTGTTTTTGTCTTGTTTTCAATTTAAAATTGTCTAAAAATCCTTAAAACAAGATACATTTACTTAAGGAACATATAAGATATTTAGACTTGCTTTCAGAGAAGTGTATTTTGTGTATAAGTGTTTTTTTTTTTTCCCTTGGTTATTCTTCTGCGAGTGCAGTAAAGACAAAATATACTTATATTCAAGATCTATTCTCTAAAAGCAAATATCTTATATGCTGTTCTGTGGTGAATGCATCTTTAAAAAAAAGGATTTTTAGACATTTTAAAATGCTTGTATTTCTTAATATTATATTCAACATTCTCAGATAACAATTTTTATTCTGCAGTATACGTTTTAAATTAGTTTTAGATATTATTATTGGAAAACAAGCCAAAACAAAAACAAATCAAAAATGTATTTTGTTGCAGTGTATAATGAGGTGAAGACTGCCTCTCTCATCTTTCTGTTCATTTCAATCCATCTTTAACTAAAAAACAAACAAACTAGCTCTTATTAATAAAGTTGTGTATTGCCAATTTTCTTCACGATCAGAAATGCATAGTGACACATATATTATGATTCAGTAAGTCGCGAGCCATCACTTTATAGTCTAGCTGCAACAAGCGTGCGCTCGGGATGCGTGTCCCCATGACAAAATGTGCATCAGACAGGTGCCGTTTCAATCTCTCCCCCTTAGATCGGGACGCTTCACATAACTCAGAAGAGGCGCTGACCACACAGAGAAATCACCGTTTCGGAGTTTGTAGTTATTTACATGACCTGCTTCCTTATTATTTGAACTTTAAAGAGGCCCTATTCTGCTTTTTGGGATGTTCCCTTTCCTTTAGTGTGTAATGTAGCTATTTGTGCATGTAAAACGTCTGCAAAGTTACATGCCATAGGGAGTTACTCTCTCCCACAGAAAGCACTGCTCCTGAACTGCCTGAAACGCCTGGTTTGTAGTCCAGACAATACTTCCGTGACTTAGCTATGTCACTATGTGATACATTTGCATAATGCCCGCCTCAGGAATGCGCTTCTCAGGAACACTCGAGCTGAAACTCGTTTATGGTAAGGGCCGTTCCGTTTCCAACACACGCTCTAAGTGGTTGACCAATCACATCAGACTGGGCCAGCTGACCAATCAGAGCAGACTGGGCTTTTCGGAAAGGGGGGTCTTTAAAGAGACAGAAGCTACAACAGAGCTTTTCAGACAGAGGTGCTGCAGCAATGTACAGTATGAGAAAAATAATGTGTTTTTTGAACATTTAAAGCATGTTAACCTATTGTAATAGACCCCCAAAATAAAACTATGAACCTGTAAATGAGCATGATATGGGCTCTTTAATAACGGTATAATGTATTAAATATAACTGCATTAAAGATGTGACATCAGGGTGTTTCCTTTAAAGACGCTCAATGCAAGTTTTGCTTCAGCATAGCAGCAGCTCCACTTATTCCACAACGAGTGTGCTTCTGTATTTACTTATTTGGTATTTGTGTGTAATTCCCTCATACTTTGCAATCTACATCACCTGAAGCTGTTTGGAAATTTAGAGTGCATCTGGACTGTGAGCTGTGTAATTCTTCCTCTCCTCAGTCGGGCGCGAGATGCAGTGCTGCTGTCATGCATCATCATCAGAGTTTTATATGATCTCATGTTACGTTAAATGACATCAAACGCACATTTTTGTCGACAATGTTTTTTATTGTCGACGTTGTCTATAATGTCAACTAATCACTTCAGCCCTAGTTTGCATTTTGTTTTTTTCGTTAGTTTCCATAGTGTAATTATATATTGTGTTCCATTTTGCAGGTAAAATGGCCACTAATGACTTAAACATCCCAGATGACAAAATGAATGAGGTAGGCTACTTTAATTCAAAGCCAATTTTTGCTTGCAGATTACCATAACGGTTGCCTTTTATTTCTAATGCTGATGTTGCCTGCATTACACTCAGTAAATAGCAGCATTGCTGAAACATATTAATATTTTCTTCAGCCTGGTTGCTCCTCAGAAATGACCAAGCCCTCATCTTCAAGGTCAAAAAGGTGAGTTGGGATTCAGTCATTGTAACAGGGTTACGCAGCAGACATAGAAACTAGAGCTTGTTGTGGTTAGGACAGTAACCCAGATTTACATGGAAGAGATCTTTTACCATGCCTGGTCAGGATAGAGTGCTAACTTTTTAGGACTATTGTGATGCAATGTTGAGTTGATAAGTGTGAGGGAGGAAATTGGATAATTTGGGAAAAAGATTTAAAAAAATAATTTTAGGTATTTTAATTTTTTTTTTAATCTAAATTTCAGAAAACCTTCTATTGTGACCAAACATACAGCCATCGATGAATCGGAGTGTGCTAATGAAAGAGGAGGTGAAAACTGCATGGGAGATGACAGCATGCAGAGCGGTTTGGATATTAGCAAGCTGCCACAAGGTAATTCCTCTGTTTAGACTTCTTTTTAAAGCTAATGTGTTTTTTTGTTTGTTTTTTTCATGGTAAATTTATAAATCCCAACGTAATAGGCAGAATCAACTATAAGTAGGGTTGGGCAATATGGCAAAAAATATTATCACGATATTCTTTTTCATATCATTCGATATCGATATTTATCACAATATGCATTCACGTTTGCACATTGCACATTTTTTTGAATTTCCAAGTTGGCAGAAAAAAAAATCCTGAACAGCCAAAATAGTCTATTCAAAACTGCATTGGGGGCCCAGAGACAGCCAAAGCAGTGGTGTCTGAGGGATCTTCTACAAAAATATTACAATTATCTATATATTATAAATCTACAATTACCAATTATCTCTATAACAATGTTATTATAGAGTTTATCAATCGAGTGCAGTTGGAAATTAATGTTAAAAGATTATGTACATTTGAATACATATATTTTTTTACATTAAAATTATTTTTATATTTCATAACATTCAGATAACCAAGTATGGGGGCATAGAAGCCCTTGTGACTGAGGAATGATACTGTATGGGGGTTCAGGGGAATCACCTGAGAGAAAATGTAAAAAGTGTAAAAGTCTGAATGGGCCATTTTTATATATTCATTAAAGTGAGAAAGACTAGACTACAAACTAGTAATTTGATTGTCTTTCATCCTTGTCAGAGATAATGACATTGGCAACTTCATACAGTCTGAGGCTGCGTTTCCACTGACGTGGAAGAAATCCACTCAAAGCCACTCCCAACGCTAGGGAACAGCTTTCCCTGCGCTGCTGTCAATTCTACAATCCACCTCGCGAGCGTGGCACTCGGCTTCCATATGAAAGAATTGAAAGTGCTCGCTCGCCTTCGCTCACCACACACCAGTGGAAACGTACGATAAGAAAGCTGAACTGCTTGTGTTTTTAGCAACACGCACCTGATCGTCTAGATGTAGAACACATGCTAAATATCGAAAATTACTCAAAAGCTTATCAATATCGTGGAGTTTTTTTTTTTATCGTGATAAATATCGTGATCATTTTATCGCCCAGTCCTAACTATAAGACATTTGTAGGTTGATTCAGTCTGAAAGTGTAACATTATGGTGATATCAAAACACTCCTCTGTTTGTTTGAATGGCTCGTCCAGCCTGACACAGTAAGATTTCATCTACCAATAATGCAGTGGTTCTCAAATTTATTTGGTCACGCCCCCCTTTGAAACAATAAAATCTTTAGCGCCCCCCCTTAAAAAAATCTAATCAGAAGTGATCAAAATGTAGAAGATTAATAGCATTTTCTTTCATATTCATATAATGTAAAGTTTTATTTAAAAATACTATGAAAACTTGATTTTCTCTCAATGGAGACATTTACACTAGATAGTTTTAAAAAATAAACGACTGTGATTGGCCCATCCTGGCAGTAACTACATGTCAGCGACAAGACTGAGGGATGAGAGGATGGTGATAGGCTGTCCAAGTTCCAAAAGCACCATACAAGTCATCCTTAACTCCGACTGAAATATCAGTGTTAATTCATCGTTTCCCCCATTTGAAACTGGCATGCGAGACATCATTGTTTACATAAACAATTTGCGCACGTGACATTATTACTAGCTTTGCAGTTCGTGCTGCGGTGCCTGCCAAAAGTTTAAACAAAGCAGGAGGAAAAGCAGAGGTGTAGAAATTGCGCACATTGGTTCTTGCGTGTATTGTCACTATTTTTGCTGAATGTGTGAAAGTGATTTGAGAACGGGTCAGTCTTCCGCGCCCCCCACACTTTGAGATCCACTGCAATAGTGTGAGTTTAGGGAGGGACTATCTGTTTGTATAACCCATGGAAGATATGGGGATTTTTTTGGAATCTGTTTGAGAACAATGATTATTTTTGCAATTCTTTTTGGTGATGCTACTGCCATAGAAATTGCACACTTCAGCATTAAGCCATTTGAAGCGCACGCTCAAAAAAAGATTTGTGTTGCTTGTTCATTTTACTTAATTAAAATGAACTTATGCAGCCATTCTAAAACATTTTGTCACAACTTGATTTCATTTAATTTTATCCATTTACATTTGTAAAATGGAAGTTTACTTAAGCCATTTAGTTGGGACTACATGAATACTTTTTGTGGTGGTAATGTAGCATTGATGAAACTGGGCAGGGGATTTCCATTTCCCAGCATGCTTTGCTGGGACTCGATAGGGAGGGTAAATGTTAAAATAAAGTGTTATTTTATGTGTTTTCATGCAAGATGAATATAAAGGGAGATACTTAATGTTTTGATAGGTTGAGATTTAAGAGTATCAGTTATATTGGAGTTTTGGGGTTACAGTTATGTTGAAGAGTGGCGCTTGAGCTAACAATGAGGACAGATATACACTATGTGGCCAAAAGTTTGTGGACACCATATGTGCTTGATGAACATTTGATTTCAAAACCTTAGGCATCAATTTCCCCCTTTGCTGTAATAACAGCGTCCACTCTTCTGGGAAGGCTTTCCACTATACTGTATGTAGTAACATGGCTGCAGGGATTTGCTCTCATTCAGACACAAGTCTATCAGTGAGGTCAGGAACTGACGTTGGTCGATGGGGCCTGACTTACAGTTGCTGTTCCAGTTCACCCCAAAAGTGATCAGAGGGGTACAGGTCTATTACCCCTCTATACCCCTCTATAGTCAATTTCTTCCACGCCAGACACAGTAAACCATTTCTTTATGGACCTCACTTTGTTCCCAGGGGCATTGTCATGCTGGAACAGAAAAGGGCTATCGCCAAACAGTTGCCACAAATTTGGAAGCACACAAAGCCCAAGCCATTACATAAAGAAACGTTAAGATTTTTCTTTACTGGATTTAATGGAGTAACCAAATTCGTTAATTAGAAGGGGGTGTCCACAAACTTTTGGCCATATAGTGTATGTTGCACATGAAATTGATTGCTTGATTCATTGTGCAAATGCTGTGCTACCCATAGCATAGTTACTAAGCTACACTTGGTAGTGCTTTCAAACAGCATGTATTTAGCATACTTACATTCACTTTTGCTAGTTAGTACGTAAATAAATTAAATGTATTTATTTGTGTTACATTGACATGCCTAATTTTGTTGTTTGTGTTGAGATTACACAGTAATTTTAAGTTAGAAAACTCTTAAAACATGTGGAACCTCTGTCCATGATTGAATGTAGTTCAGCCAAAGAGTTTTCTGAACATCCTGGCTTCACTTTTTGCAGGCACAGTGGTGGTTAAGCCAGAACCGGTTTCTAATGAAACTAAAGATGAATTCAAAGGTCCGGAATTCCGTAACAGAGGATCAAGTAAAAACAAAGAGGAATGTACACGGAAACGTCCTGGTGAGTAAACTCTTGTCTACTGTAGATCATTTGAGTCAGGTACCTATGTTTTTCTAGCACTACTCCTTAGATGAGTTTTCAATGTCCAAAATAGTGACTTGAATACGGTTGTCACTACCTTTCAAAACATTTTCAGATGTTAATTTGTTGAATTTGTATACGTGTCCTATGTAAAGTGTACTGAACATCTCCAATATCTACTGTACATGGAATCTAATTTTTTATAATGTTAGTTTTATCTTCATTTATTTTTAACCATTATTTTTTATTCAATCCCTCACAGATGAAAAACTCCAGGAGATTTTTAATTGCACGGCATGTGGACAGCAAGTAAATCATTTTCAGAAGGATTCCATCTTCCAGCATCCTGCACTGCATGTTCTGATCTGCAAGGTACAAATCTGACCAAAAGCTTAAAACTATACATCAGTGAATGTGTATCTTTTATTAACATGTGCCTTTTTCTTCCAGTCATGTTTCAGATATTATATGAGTGACGATATTGGCAAGGATGAAGATGGCATGGATGAACAGTGCAGGTTGGTGCAGTACATTTTTATTTCCTCAATATTTGCAAGTGTCACAATGCATTTTAATTTTTTTCCAAAAATCAATTGAAAGATCAATTTGAACTTTAAAGAGGCCCTATTTTGCTTTTTGGGATGTTCCCTTTCCTTTAGTGTGTAATGTAGCTATTTGAACTTTTCCTATATAAAGTGAACTTTGAACTATTAACTGAATACAATCTCTTTCTATAGATTTATTGATTTTCTTTGACTCTTTCAAACGTGCTATCATTTGTCTGAAAATATTTCAAACAAAATTCTCCAATTCATCGATAATTATTATTTAGGCAGTTTTTATGACCTTATATTATTTGATAAACTAAATGAGATATTTGTACTTTCAAAAATTCATATCACATTACAGGACCATTTTAGAATTAACTAAGACAAAAGATGATTAAAATAAGTGAAGAAAACAAAAATGTTAAATGGTGATCAATTACATGATATGAAATATAAACTTCCCCTCAAACGTATGGATTTCTTCATCTTCGGGAAATTACATGTCCCAGGGGTTGATTTTTATTAGAATGAACAGATTTAAACTTTTTTCTATTTGTTATATGAATGTCACATTAAAACTGACTCCGAAACTTTTTAACAGGCAGTCATCATTTATTTTTGGTACTTTATTTTTCTTCTTTCAAATGCCTTTTATGTTAAACTTGCATGTTTAAACAATGATAATCTAAACAGAGTAAAATAGACAATTTCAATATTTATTATGCAAAGATTGTTTTATCAACTTCCACAGTTGTGGCGTCATTTCCACCACACCAAACAGAGCATACTTGTGATGAAATATGGGACAAGTGATGTTTGAAGAAAACCGAGAAAAATCAAGGAAAATATAACTTGATCAGAGTTTTTTATTTTTATTTGTTTTTTATTTTGCTGGACGTCATATCCAATCAAGCTGCAATTTTGCCAGAGTATGCAAACAAAAATGCTATTTTTTTTTAAATTGTGTTAATGTAGGATACATAAAATGTTAGCTTTGAAATACTCATAACAATACAAAGAAATTAGTTATTTTATTTAATATTGTCAACATCATTTCCACCACAGTATCCTATTAAACACTAAACAGAATTTGAAATATGGCGGAAATAACACTGGTGTGGATTTGTATTAATTTCTGAGAAAAAAAAAAAAACTAGCGAGAGTGTAAAAAATGTTTTATTGAGACTTTACTTTCTAGGAGATCACAGTGCTAAAAGTGCCCGAAGTTGAAGAAACACCCATATACTGTACACCCACCGACCACTTTATTAGGTTCACCTGTACATCTACTTATTCATGTGATTATCAAATCAGCCAATCAAGTGGCAGCAGTGAAATGTGTACAATCGTGCAGATATGGGTCAAGAGCTTCAGTTAATGTTCACATCAACCATCAGAATGGGGAAAAAATGTGATCTCAGTGATTTAGACCGTGGCATGATTGTTGGTACCAGACGGGCTGGTTTGAGTATTTCTGTAACTGCTGATCTCCTGGGATTTTCACACACAACTCTCTAGAGCAGGGGTCGGCAACCTTTTTGACCTGGAGTGCCATTTCTTATTTTCCTGGTCAGTGGATGTGCCGATGGCGTTGCAACATTTGAGTCCACTTGTGAAAATGTTTCTATTTTGCATTTTTCTAATTTAATTGTTTATTTTCTATTACAAATTATATTATAAGCATAAGTTTCAGTGAAAAACCCGATGATTATGAAATAATCATGATCCTGCATGTGAATTTTCACAGAGCATCTTGTGAAAGTGCTTTAATGAAAGAAAACCTGTCCTTTTGTACAATATGAATTAACACAGTTAATGGCTGGGTTTCCCCAAGCACTAAGTAGGGCGTTAGTAGCTCTTAAGTAGTACTTAATCTCTATTGCACGTTTCCCCAAATGCATCCTTATCCAAGTAGTTCGTTAAAATGTTTGTAAATTAACAAGAGCTTTGAACCATTCTTAAGTCCATTAAGTGCAACTTAAACTTTTCTTTCTGGCATCTTTCACAGTTTATCAAAGACAATGGGACATTAAATAAATTGTATTAATATATTTTGATCATTGGAAAGCCATTGTAAACTATTTCAGAGGATTAAAAAAAGTATTTAAAAAAAAATCGCTGTGAAATCAATAGGCAGTCTCCGCAGTCTGCACATGCGACGTGATAGGTTTAAATTACAAGACACGTGATATAGTATAATGTTATATTAGCCTTCTTTGATAAGCATAATTGTAATGGCAATAGAAAGACAACATGCTCTTATTAAACAGTTTATTAAATAAGACATGAGTAATGTAATGTGACCATGCAGTTTAAAAATTAAATATGCCTAATAAATAATACAAATTTGAGTAAGAGTGTGCAATGAGAGATTCCCTCTCTCTCTCTCTTCATCCTCCTCTTCTTCCTCCAATGGCTGGTTCAAATCATCTTGCCTGTAGTCTTTTTACAAGGCAGTAACAAATTGCATGATGCATAAAGGCAGTGAGGCTACAAGTACACGGTGCCTTAAACTCTAATCAGATGATCTATTAATATTTAGACAGGTCTATGAGTAGTTAAATATTGATGCCCGTCATTTTAATCATGTTCTTTGTGCATTTGTTCAGTTTCCAGCCAAAAAACTTTAGGCAACGTATGATCCATGTCGTGTGCATTCATGTTATATGCATTTATTGCATCACTTTCATTAATCTCTATGATTGAGCATCAATTAGGGCTGGGCGATATGGACCAAAAATCATATCTCTATATGTCTAGGCTTAATGGCAATACACGATAAATATCTCTCTTTTTTTCTACAAAGTGGACTAAATGTTCAGTTGTAAATCAAAGCCACATATGAGTTGGTAAATTAATCTTGCAACGCACTTTGTTTCATGACAGAAGACTTTTCGGGCTGTGAATTGGTCATTCACTTGTCCGAGTAAAAAAGTTACTTGTCCAGAGGGAAAAAAGGACGTGTATTGGTTACATGCTCAAGTAACATATAAGAGTTTCTGTTGTATGTTTTCTAAAACTACGACATGGCCAACCTAATAGTATTATATCTATGCAATCAACTAGATTCTCTGGGACAGAAATGTAAACTGCGCTGCACTGTTTTCTCTTTTATGCTGGGTTGAAAATCTCAAGTATTAATAGTGGTGTTTTCCTTATTACATCACGTGTTGTTCTGAAATTAAAAAGAAACAAATGAAATATGAAATGTAGGCTGTTATCCGCGCAGCCCGACCAAAGCAAAGCGTGCGTAAATGGCTTGCACATGCTGCACGAGTCTGTTGGGTATACTGCAGTCTCATCACATTTTAACTTTTTGTTTAGCATCCCATTCAGCTCATGAAAACATGCTGCGTGATCATGAGGAAGGATTACATCAAGATGTAGATTGGAATGCAGGTGCGGAATTTCATATAAATAAAATAGTCTACTCCTCTCCCGCCGTTGATGGCGTACCAATGATTACTCTTCCACGTGCCAATGCTGGCACATGTGCCATAGGTTGCTGACCCCTGCTCAAGAGTATAAAAAGAATGGTGCGAAAAACAAAAAACATCCAGTGATCGGCAGTTCTGTAGGCAAAAACGGCTTGTTAATGACAGAGGTCAGAGGAGAATGGCCAGACTGGTCCAAGCTGACAGGAAGGTGATGGTAACCCAAATACACACACGTTACAACAGTGCTATGCAAAAAAGCATTTCTGAACACACAGCATGTCGAACATTGAGGCTGATGGGCTACAGCAGCAGAAGACCCCTCCGGGTACCACTACTGTCAGCTTAGAACAGGAAACTGAGGCTGCAGTGGGCACAGGCTCACCAAAACTGGACAGTAGATGATTGGAAAACATCGCCTGGTCTGACAAATCTGGATTTCTGCTGAGGGACACAAATGGTAGGCCCACTGCGGCCTCAGTTTTCTGTTCTTGGCTGACAGAAGTGGAGCCCAACGTGGTCTTCTGCTGTTGTAGCTCATTCACCTCAAGGTTTGACATGTTTTGCGTTCTGAGATGCTATTCTGCTCACTATAATTGTACAGAGGGGTTATCTGAGTTACCGTAGACTTTGTCAGCTCGAACCAGTCTGGCCGTTCTCCATTGACCTCTCTCTACAAGGTGTTTTCATCCACAGATCTGCCGCTCACTGGATTTTTTGTTTTTGGCACCATTCTGAGTAAATTCTAGAGACTGTTGTGCTTGAAACTCCCAGGAGATCACCAGTTCAACAGAAATACTCAAAGCAGCCCATCTGGCTCCAAAACTCATGCCACAGTCTAAATCACCGAGATCACATTTTTTCCCCATTCTGTTGGTTGATGTGAACATTAACTGAAGCTCCTGATCCAATCTGCATGATTTTATACATTATACTGCTGCCACACGACTGGCTGATTAGATAATCGCATGAATAAGTAGATGTACAGGTGTACCTAATAAAGTGGCTGTTGAGTGTATGTAAATTTAACCTAAAATGTTTTTGTTGAAATTAAGTTAATTGATATGTTATTTCATCTATCCTTATACCTATGGCTTGAAATGCACTGCAACCTTAAAATTGCATTCCTAAATAGAACAAATACACATATAATTGTGCGGTATTTGATGTGGCAATGTATGTTTTTCTTTTTCAGGTGGTGTGCAGAGGGAGGCAATCTGATTTGCTGTGACTACTGCAGCAATGCCTTCTGCAAAACATGCATTCTACGCAACCTTGGACGAAAAGAACTGTCTGAAATTATGAATGAGGAAAGCAAATGGCATTGCTACATGTGCAGCCCAGAGCCCCTGCAAGGCTTGGTAAAAACCTGTGAAAAAGTTTTGCTTAGTCTGGAATCATCTTCTAGAAAGCCCAGGGGAGACAATGACAAATCAAAACGTGAAGATCGCAAACACAAGCATGGCAAACGAGAACGAACAGCTGTAAATGGACAGGATCATTCCTCTGATGGAGCAGGCATGTTAGCCTTTTCATATAAGACGATGACTGTTCCAAAGGAACTAGTCAAAAAGACCAAAAAACTTATCGAGACCACTAACGGATTGAATCGTACTTTCGTACAGTTCCTCCAGCAGATGTCACCAGGCCGTGAAGTTAGTGCGGTAAGTTATAGACATTTAAAGGCCTTCAAATCAGTTTTGGCTGATCTGAAGAAGGCCCACGCAGCTTTGGAGGAGTCACTGGAAATGGAATTTGAATCGAAAGGACTCGAGTTTCAGAATGGAGAGGAGCAAAGACAACCTGACAGTCAGACTGCAGATAATACAGCTGTCAACTCCCACCAGACTGACACTCACAGTGGAAGGGAAGATGGTTTGGATTGCACTACTAATGACTTAAATCCTCTGGTAGAAGAGGATACCCATGAAGACAGTAATTCAGCTGATATTGAAATGGAGAGCCTTCCTCTCTCACCAGAAAAAGCTCAGGACCAGTCTGAAGAAAGTGAAGCCAAAGAGCAGGATATAGCCGATATTCCTGACAATGAGGATATCTCCATTCCAGTTGGTGAAGCTTCTCTTGATAAAGATATTGTGTCTGTACCACCTTCTGTCCCGGAGGAACTCTTTGAGATGGTCGAGAGTCTTGCTTTCAAGAAAGAAGACGAAAGCAACTCTACTGAGCCCAGCGACGAAAAGTTGACATCCGATGCTAAGTGTGTGGAGTCTAGTAGGAGTCTTTCAAAACTGGGTAAAAAGCTTATAGTCAAGCTGACACCGGTTCCTCTTAAAATTACCATAAAACGAGATAAAAGCAAAGAACAGTCACCTTCCGAAGACGTGGATGGGGACGTATCGCCAAAGGAGGGTCCAGACAGTAGACGCTCACCCAGGATGAAGACCACTCCCTTACGCAAATCGCCCGAGGCAAAGAGAAAGCGTAAATCGAGGTTGTCAGCAGCAAAAGAAGAACGCACCAGCACAGTAGAGGAGCAGTGCGATTCTGACTCGGATGAAGTCCCTGCGGTCCTTCAGACAACTGTTTTGAAGGCCAGCTCGGCTGAAAGTGAGCCAGAAAACAATGGGAATGCTTCAGGCAAAGGTAGCAAGAAGAAGAGGTTAGCTTCCTGCTCTACTGATAAACCAGCAAAGCGTAAACTCATCAAGGGGTCCTCTGATTCAGAACAGAGTGACCAGTCCTCAAAAGCAAAGAAAAGGAACTGCAAAAAAAAGAAGGGGAGGGAGTCGGACTCCTCAAACCATGACTCCGATCTTGAGAAGCAGATAAAGAACCTGAGCAAGCTTGGTAGTGGGAAAAAAATGACCAAAGGCGTCAAAAAGGAAGCGAATGAATGCAGTAAAATGGCCAAGAAAGGCCCTAAAAAGTCATTTGAACGGGTACGCAAGTCACAAAAAGAAAAGGCAAAAACCAAGGATGAGTCTTCCTCCAGTGAAGAAGAGGAGGTGGAACAGGCTGCCAACTCTGGAGAAGACAGTGATCAGCAGAAGATTAAACCTATACTTGAGTCAGTTATGGCTAGCATTGATGGTTTCCATCAGTCATCAGGTCAGTCTATAAAATGATTAAAATACATTGTATCACCTGTTACCTTAAGGTATAATTAAAGGGATAGTTCATCCAAAAATGAAAATTCTCTCATTTAGTCACCCTCATACCATCTCAGATGTGTATGACTTTCTTCAGATAACACAAATTAAGATTTTTAGAAGAATATTTCAGCTCTGTAGGTCCATACAATGCAATGAATGGTGTCCAGAATTTTGAAGCTCAATAATCTCATAAAGGCAGCGTGAAAATAATCCATATGACTCCAGTAGTTAAATCCATGTCTTCAGAAGTGATATGATAGGTGCGGGTGAGAAACAGATATAAATTTCCCTACCTGCCCAGTAGGTGGTGATATGCACAAAATGTGAATCGCCAAAAACAAAAGAAAAGCTCTTAGGAGAGAAGAGTGCGTAGGAGGGCTCTTTGAAACTGGAAATTTATAGTAAAAAAAAAAAAAAAAAGACATTTGTTTCTCACCCAGACCTATCATATCACTTCTGAAGACATGGATTTAACCACTGGAGTTGCATGAATTACTTTTATGCTGCCTTTATGTGCTTTTGAGCTTCAAAGTTTTAGACCCTGTTGACTTGCATTGAATGGACATAGAGAGCTGAGGTTTTCTTCTAAAACTCTTCATTTGTGTTCAGCAGAAGAAATGGCATGAGGGAGAGTAAATGATGAGAGAATTTTCATTTTTGGGTGAACTGTTCCTTTAATGCTATATGTGAATGTTTAACCCATTTCACAGCAAATAATTGAAACCGAGGACATAGGTAATGAGACATACTTTGTTAGAAGGCTGAAAAATATTTTAAATTACATGGCAAAGCCCTAGTACTATCTTTGAGTTTTTTAAATAGGATGTTTGTCTTGTAAGGGTGAAGAAAGTTAAATATATATATATATATATTGATATACTGAATATTCACTTTGAGTATCTTGTATATTGAGTCCAACAGCCTGTTCAATTCTTAAGAGTCTTCAAATGATGATTTTTACAAAGCCCACAAAGTTAGATGGTGGGATTCGTTAAATAAATCACCACTTGTGTGTTCCATGTGGGAATTGACACAAATTTTGGGCCTCTGTTTATTAAATTTAAGGCTGATCTAAGTGTCTTTTCCTTATCTGTACTTGTCAAGGTGATGAGGTTGAATTAAAGGCTGTGTCCTCACAGATGGTGGATGATGATGATGACCCTGAGAATAGGTAGGATTTTTCAGCAACTATGCAACAAAACTTTTGTTCTAGTCAGTCTTTTTCCAATTTGTTTACAGTTAAAGGAAGTCTGGAATTAAAGTGTGTCAGTAATGTTTGTTATTCAAGTAGTTTTTTTTGTTGTTGTGCCAATCCAGTCATTGAGTGCATGAGAAAAAATAAGATGCAAAGCATTTTGCTTTTTGAACCCTTGTAATGATGATGGTTGCTACCCATGAAGATGCCACAGTAAACTAGGGTTGTCTTGACACCACAAAATGAATGCCTACGTTGAATGAGTTCATTAAATGTTTGGGTCTTGAATGCTTTCAGTTAGCCTATTTTTGTATATGTAAGTTGTTTTATTTGTTGTTTTTGTTTAAATATGATTGTATTTTATTTATTGTGTGCAAAAAGTTTTGAAAAATAAATGTTGCTATATAAATTGCATGAACTGTCCACTGTTTGGAAGCAGCTAGATAGTGAATTATTAATGATAATAGAAACAAAAGAAAAATATAAGCACAAACTAATTGCTAAGGAGGTAAGAGTGAATGACATCGAAAGTCCTATTTACGAGTGGGGAAACTCTGAATTCCTAGATGATACCAGAGTTGCCGATTTGTGACGTTGGAAGGGGCGTGTCTGCATTAAAGATAATTGAAAGCATGCTTCATTTACTATATATTCCAGTCAACTAATGACTCACCCTTCATTGTTCGATTTAAGGAAATTAATTAATTTGTTAGATACCATGCATTAATACATCATAATGTAAAAGTGAGGCAGGTGTGTTCAATTATGCTTATCCACTGATACAACAGAAAAAAAGATTTTGCCAGCATTCATTGCTTATTTGTTTGAGTCTGGCATCATTCAGTGTTTTGTTTCCCATTTGAACGCGTGACACGTAGGGCTGAGCATTGATACAGATTTGCAAATTCGATTTGATTCCGATTCACAAGCTCACGATTCAGTATCAATCAATATGGGTATATTCATTAATTCATGTCAATTTTGCTTACATATAAAATGAAATTCTCTCCCAGCTAATGCTGTTATTTATACAGGGGAACATCTAACTAGGTACATAACAAAAATATTAATTAAAAAAAATTATATATTTTTTTTGTTTTTCATCATTTGTCACATTTTAGCTTTTTAAAAATGTACAAATCCATGTATTCCATCAATAAATATGATCTTATATTCAGTATATATTGTTACATGTTTGTTTAATGCATAATTTGCACTAACAAGTGTTTACCTTTTATTTGTAGAACATGCTAAAAATCTGTATTGTCTCTTTAAGAAAACCTGCAGTTCTGTAGAGAGCCTCCGTAAATAAGCGCATATTAATGAGAGAGGACACGAATGGTTTTATCTCATCCGTGCTATTCGTGATTAGAATTACATGCATATTTTTGTTCTTTTTGATCAACAATTGACTAAAGAACAGAAAGGATATTAAGAGAGGCATCATTCAGTCTTTGGACACACTACACAGAACGAGTCAAATTAAACTTAAACTCTTAACACGCAGTGAAAGGATGCTGAACTTCTTCGCCAATATACTGCTCAATCATTGGTGAGTCAAGTCTGAACATTTACCAGCCAGTGGCTAATCACAGACATTTTTATTTGCATGGTGTGAAATCTGGTCTCATTTGCAAGAGTTTTACTCGCATTATAGAGATATAGTAAAAGATTGATCTTGTGAATCGATGCGAGAGCGTCCAAATGAAGATCACGATGCATCGAAAAATCAATGTTTTTACCCATAGTTACAAATGCCCGACTCGGAGGTAGAAGATTCCCAGGTCCGCTTGAGGACAGCAATAGTAACGGGTTACTATCATGTCTTGATTTTATAAATGTAAGGTACTCTTTGTTGTAATCCCATAACAGTTGTAAATATATCATCAATATATCATCTTCAAATATGTAGTTATTAATCAGTATAATTTTAGAGAGTTGTCCCGACCAACATTTGGGGGATTTTTCCACACAGAATATATTTATACTATGTTTTTAATTTAATTTTAATGACTATTAATGATTCTCAGTATCATTATTCATGTGTTAAAGGAATAGTTCACCCAAAAATGAAAATTCTCTCATCATTTACTCACCCTCATGCCATCCCAGATGTGTATGACTTTCTGCTGCAGAACACAAATGAAGATTTTTAGAATTTCTCAGCTCTGTAAGTCCATGCAATGAAAATGAATGGTGACCAGAACCCCGAAAGCTCCAAAAAGCACATAAAGGCAGCATAAATGAAATCTGCATGACTCCAGTGGTTTAATCCATGTCTCCTGATGCGATCCACTTGGTTTTGGGTGAGAACAGACCAAAATGTAACAGCTTTTTCACTTCATATCTTGTCATTGCAGTCTCTAGGCACAATCATGATTTCAAGCTCGATTACATTTCCTAGTGCTTGACGCATGCGCAGATCGCTATATGGCGCTATAGGAAGTGTAAATGATATTGAAATCATAATCGCCAAGGAGACAGCTGTCAAGATGAACAGTGAAAAAGGAGTTATATTTTGGTCTGTTCTCACCCAAAACCAACTGGATCGCTTCAGAAGACATGGATTAAACCACTGAAGTCATGCAGAATACTTTTATGCTACCTTTATGTGCTTTTTGGAGCTTCAAAGTTCTGATCATCGTTCACTTGCATTGTACTGACTTACAGAGCTGAGATATTCTTCTAAAAATCTTTTTGTTCAGCAGAAGAAAGTCATACACATCTGGGGTGGCATGAGGGTGAGTAAATGAGAGAATTTTCATTTTTGGGTGAACTATCACTTTAATTATTGTGCGACCTCTACTGAAGCAGTGCATAAACGACGTTGTCAGTTGGCACCTGTTACTTTTCTCAGCGCTGTTCAGGATGCACCAGTCACAGTTATTTGTGATTACTGCAAAAATACTTTTTTTAAACATAATTTCCTGTAGGATTTCCATTTGTATCATAGGTACAATCATTGAAATTAGTTGACAAGAAACATTTCTAAACGAAAAGAATGCTTGTTTAAAACAAAATAAAAAATTTTTTAAAAAATGATTTTTTTTTTTTTTTTACTGAAGGACTTTGGATAACGTGGTGATGCTTCTTCACTTCATGACAAACATGACTGATTTTTGAAACTATGATTAATAGCATAGTATTAATATAACATATACATGTACATCATCTAAAATTTAATTTACATGCTGGGGGCAAACAAGTGTACTGCACATCCAAATAATTGATCAAGAAATTCATTGTTTATTACTTTATTATTTATAACCTAGTGATTTACAGGAATTGTTTGAGGGATGGGGATTTTCCTGTGTTCTTCCTTTAAAAGTGGCCTATTTTTACAACAAAACGTATTAAATTTAGCATAATCAAACTAGACTTGCTTGGCATTTAAAGGTAAAATATATATATATATATATATATATATATATATATATATATATATTTTTTTTTTTTACAAGTCTGGACTAATCATGTTTCTGTCTCTAAAAGAATTGCCAAAAGGATGCTGCTTGCTCAGATTAAAGCCAACTATTCATCTGGAGCTGAGAGTTCATCAGAAGATGAAAATGCTGACAAAGAGGAAAAGCCAAAGAAAGGAAAGGACGATTCTAAGGAGCAAGACGAAAGTGGTGAGTTGACAATTATAGACTTGCATTTAACTTAATACGTGTTGTTTTTAACATGTGTAATGTGCTGATGTACCCGCAGAGGAAGACGAGGAAACGTCAGACTCCGGCTCGGATGTAGATGTGAAGAAGGGTAGACGTAGTCACCGTTTGTTGCGTAAGAAGCTGACACTAAGTGAGGGTGACTCTGATGATGAGACACCGGTCAAGAGCAAGAAAGAAACTAAGAAGAAAGGGAGACGGAAAGGTATGTGTCAATTCAGATCTCAGTTTAGACCTATACTTGGCCTGCTGATATTTTCACTGGCCCTACCACAAAATATGTGTGTCATAGAAATCTATTTTGTTAAATTGTTTTCTTCACAAAAAAGCAAGATACAACAAATTTGCAATAAGAGCTTTAAGCTGGGTTTCCATTACGTTTAATTCGATTACTCGATTCAAAAAAATCCTACATTTACAAAACTTCCGAATCGACAAATCAAAAATAGGGCGGAAGTGACGCAGTTGTTGGGCCTCATTTGTTCAGATAGAAGACAAAGGCAGGCCTAACAGTCATAAAAACATAACTCATGCCCCCACCTTCTAAGTCGTAAATTGTACTGATAAAAATCGCGCCAAAATCAAACAAAGGGAGTCCAGAACAGACTACAGATCCATGAAGCCTTGCCCTTTAAAGGATCGAGCTCTCAACTCCTATTGGATGAGGCACACCACAGAACGTCCCTCAAACATGACATCATCAGGACTTCAAATAATTCTGAAATGCTTCCAGAGTTGCTTCCAGCGACTTAGTTCACCGAATACGGACGTAGCTTTTTGCTGCTCTCTGGTGCAGCCTCGTGGCATAAGGAAGTAATGTCCGACTTGAAACTGTAGCCATACAATCTCCATCTAGCTGGACGAGTTGAGATTACTCTGTGTTCAACCGAACACTCTAACGGATCCGAAGGAGACAGCTGAGCAATTCGCATCTTCATCCGTTGGCCTACAGAAGTGAAGAGATTAAAGATTTCTCTTCCATCTTCAATCAAGTCGACATTTCTGAGTTCTCCGCCAGGCCGCCGAGAATCAACAGCCGTACCGCCCGCCGACAGCGCGAGGAAACGGCCTCCCGTCATCATACGAGCCTCAAGGAACCGGGTCAATGTTAAAGGACGGAGGAAAACACATTCTACCTGTGTCCTCATGCGATTCAAGTAAGAGGTTACGTCTGGGCAGAGATAGAATATTATAGCGTGTTATTCTTGTGTTTCAAGGTTTTGCTTGTACAGTTTACGGACCGCCATGTCCGCTCATTATTAATACTCAGGGTATTAATTATCACAAATTTGTTTTGCTGTATTGTGGTCCAACCAAATTGGATTGTTGTGCATTTTCGCCATTGCGGGTGAGACAGCAACTGAGTTCATCCATTAGAGTCAAATAACGCAGGACTTTTACGAGCCCCGCTCGTAAAACCGCGTCTCTGAGTGATGAACACGGCTGCTTTATCTCCAGCTATCGCGAAATCAGCTTTCACTTAATAATCTCTCTCTCTCTCTCTCACTAACCACACTGACACACACACACACACACTGTCACACACACACACACCTTATGTGTTATAGGATTATTTTATTTCCATATCTAATCATATCACTGTTTAGTTTATAGTTGTAACTCGGAAGTTTATTGACTGCATTGTATTCATTATTAATTGATATTACTGCATAAATAAACTTTGTTTATATTACAAAGAGAAGTGTTTTGGTTTGTTTTGCATACGCCTGTGTCATGCTGACAGGATGTCAGTGCTCGGATTCAAGCCTTCATTCATTGTTTTTTTTTCCCCGAAAATCGATATTCTTCGGATGTCGATTTTCCTAAGAAAACGATCTAATATTGAGACTGTTTTAATATTCGGTTATTAGTCCCTGATTCCAGGGTGGTGCCCCGTCAATGTTAATCCTTATTAATATTCTATTGATTTTCAATCCAGGTGGCGGAGGACGAATCTCAGTTGCCTCTGCGTCTGTGACCGTCAATCTGCGCATTTTGTCACGTGGTTTGAGGGCGTTACTGCGGAGACTTCACGCTATTATCCGTAGCATCCTAGAGAACTTTATTTACTGAATAAAGCCGCAGATCTGTATGCTGTCAGTCAAAGCTCATCTTGAACAATTAAAATCGCACAGCTGCGTGTCTCGCGCCCCGCAGACCCAATATAAAACTTTGGCTTACCTGAGGGAGTAATGGCTAGTCTCTGCATGTGAAATTATTAACAGTGTTTGCTTAAGAAAAAACTGAATTTCCAGATGAGTAATGGTGTTTTACACGGTATGTGGCAAGCTAAAAGCTTTTGCGATTTGTGCAGTACAGAATGTAGCACATGCGCAACAATGACCGCAACTGCAGCTCAAGATATTGAAAGCATCAATCTCTCAATGATGTGATTGCTGTAAATATTGTATTTCGTGTTGCTTTTACTTATAAATTGCAATTTTAAAATGCGCATAAAAGTAGTTGGATGGAAACCCAGCTTCTGATTCATAAGCATATTTTTGTTGGAAAACAATTGATTTGTTTATCATTTTCAATCGTTTCGTTTCCATGACTATCACAAATCATTTTCGCAATTTCAACAAAACCAATCGAAAACATCTTTGTTAACATGCTAGATATGACTGCCAGATAAATGTGTCTTATTTAAATCATCAGAATTTGCATCAGCAATGTTCAATACCTCACATAGAAGTTCAGTATTGAAGTTTGCAAGACATGAAAGTACATGATCAACTAACACAAGATGGGCAAGTGACGGTTGCATCAGCAGGCCTAAAACTCTGTGTCGCTGGCTTCAGGCCATTTTCAATGATAATCCTTGTAAACAAAACACTCAAATTGACATGTCACCACAGCTGAAGTGTTTTTTTAATGGTTTGTGTAGTGGACAGTGACGACTCGGCAGACTCTGACTTCAAGCAGTCTGACTCGGCCTCGAGTGATGCTTCAGCGCTCAGTGAGTCTGTGAGTGCAGATGAGGATGAAGAAAAGAGCAATAAACGCAAAACACGGTAAGGAAAGATGGAGATGGTGACTAATTTCTTGATTCTCTGTAGTTTCATATTTAATAAAAAAAGGCAGAAAGCATGTAACTGGTGATACTTCTGGTAATACATATAGATCGTCCAAAAAAGCCAGCAAGGACAAAGAGAGAAGTTACCGGAAAGAAAAGAAAAAACGACGGCGTATTAAGATTCAGGACTCATCGTCCAGTGGCAAGGTACGGTATATTGTAGATCTCTGTCAGCACAATGATAGCCGAGGCTGTTTGTGTCATCTTTATGTGAATGTTTGCTTTCTGTTTTTAAAGAGTGGAGAAGAAGGGGATGGAGATGGGGAAGACGATGATGAAAAAGGAACGCCCAAAAATCGCAAGAAGATACGCAGGATCATTAAAGATGACAATCTGCGGACAGAGACCAGAGATGCACTGAAGGAAGAGGAGGAGAGGAGGAAACGTATCGCTGAGAGGGAGCGGTTAAGAGAGAAACTACGAGAGGTTTGTAAACTTGTGATACCTAATGTTATAATCTGTTGCAGATGTGAAACCGTATTAGTCAGTCATTGCTACTTGCTCATAAATATTTGCAAGGAGGCATCTTGATGATAGAAAGCTCTGGTTCTCTTCTTGGCTTTAGACCATTGTGGTGGAGGAGTCCTCACAAGTTACCTGTCCCATCACTACAAAGCTGGTGCTCGATGAAGATGAGGAGACCAAAGAGCCACTGGTGCAGGTTCACAGGAACCTGGTAACCAAACTCAAACCCCACCAGGTGGATGGTGAGCCAGCAGTCTTTATATGTTTACAGCACTGGGGAAAAAATATGCATCATATATAGAGGTGTAACAGTATGAGTTTTTCACAGTATGATAACCATCACAAAAACAGCGATATTCAGGTGCATTGCTTATATTAATATTATATAATTACATTTTTTGTTAAATTAAATTATTAGTGTTTTGCTTTAATAATATCATTTTTAGGACTGTGAATCGAATAAAAATGTTGTAACCAAATAATTGCACATTTTGTGATTTTTATCTCGATCAATCATGGTACATTAAAACAACCATTTAAAAATAATCAATTATATTTACTTTATACTTTGTTTCAAAGAACTTGAAATAAATTGGTTAGTCATTATTTTTTTTTTTCAATTATTTAAATCAGTGGACATGCTGTAATTTAAAGTTGGGAAAAATATTCTGCCGTTTTACAGTGGACTTTTTTTCATAATAGGATCAAATGGGCAGATTCGATTTATGTTAAGTTTAATTGGCAAGATAAATGTGAGTATAAGACAAGGAAAGCTGAAGTTTTAAATCTCAAAACTGTTATTTTCTCTGGCTGCCGTTCAGTCTCTATCGCGCACACAGTGGGTCACTCTTGCGCGGTTTCGTTTTTGAACCGGTTCAGATGACAGTGAGTGAGCGCTTTGCAAAGAGATACACCGATCAGCCACAACATTAAAACCTCCTGCCTAATATTGTGTAGATCCCCCTCGTGCTGCCAAAACAGCACCAACCCACATCTCAGAATAACATTCTGATATGATGATATTCTTCTCACCACAATTGTACAGAGTGGTTATCTGAGTTACCGTAGACTTTTTCAGTTCAAACCAGTCTGGCCATTCTCTGTTGACCTCTCTCATCAACAAGGCGTTTCCATCCACAGAACTGCCGCTCACTGGATGTTTTTGGCACCATTCTGAGTAGTTTCTAGAGATTGTTGTGCGTGAAACTCCCATGAGATCAGCAGTTACAGAAATACTCAAACCAGCCCTTCTGGCAGGCCCTTTTTGGCGGCACAAGGGAAACCTCAGGGCTCGACAATAAGGACTGCCCGATGGGCCGGGGCCAGTGTGAGAGAGATTTGGGTCAGTTGCCAGAACTTTCACTTGCCCGATCGGGCAAGTGCTGCATTTATAACATAAGTGCAAGCAAACAACAAGTGAGAGAGCACAACAATTACACTGAGCGAACCAAATATTCTAACGCGAGGAGCGAGTGCGAGTATATTTATCTCGCAAAGACGCACAAATGCATAATATACTGGACGCGCCAAGGTACAGTCGCATGCACGCGCAAGATCGTGCAGACACTGAGCGCACTCTCCTAGCCCTGTCCTCGCTCCTTTCCAAGTGTCTTAGCAGCAGCTATTACCAATGTGTAGAAAATAGCAGAAAAAAAAACACTTAATGAATTTCGTAGCGGGATTGCATTTCTTGTGCAACATTTTAAGTATCCCCGCACATTGCGTGTTCACAGTGCGTGAAATGCCCACATTTTTTGTTTTTACATGTTGGTGAAAAGCAATAATCCACACATTGGAACACAAGAAATCAACAGTTTCTTTCTATAGGACTGAAAATCCATGTCTCTCTGTGCATATGTCTTATCATTTCTCTCCGTGCAGCTTAGAATGTTTAACATGCATGCACTCTCGTAAAGGGACAGAGCGCTATATTTATTCCCACTGTAAAAAAACAAACACATTTTCTCTCGTTAATTCGCCTTTATTGAAGCGCCGAATGAAACGTAATAAACTTTGTTAAACCCTGATTATACACACGCCTGGAAATCATGAGCTGCTCAATATCCAAAACGTAAACATTAATTCGACATGATAATGGCGTTTGGTATGCAAAGAAGCAAGATCACTATGGCTATTAGGCTATTATTATCAGAGCTGTTCAGCTGCAGGGTGAAGATGAATATTTGAAACGGTGTACTTCATATCATCCTCATGATGCACCAGTTACATGTCTCATTTCTGGACCGCACAGGTATTTTTGTTTTTGTGCTTTGTGCATCAGTCTGTGTTGATCTGATTTCATGTTATATATACATTGTTAATTCACAGATTAGGCCTAATATCTCCCTAATGTATATTACACATCACAACCGATTTGGTAGCAAGTCTCTTCTCAGGGATTCATATGTTTATTACATTTAGCCAATAATCACATCTTTAACTCAGTGATTAAATCTTTGATCCTGTGTGTGAAAACAATACACACAGCCAAAAGTTGCATGACAGCATAACTAAACGGGTGACCGAAAACCCATCATCTCCTCCACAGAACTCTTTGCTTAAAAACTCATGTGTAAATGGCAGTATGGCTGAGGTTAATATGATGCATTTATGAATTGATATCTGTAAAGCACTTATATGGGATTACATAAGGCATAAATCATATCTTGCAAATTCTAAAAGTGATTCAGTTTGGGGGGGACATTGTCTTAAAAACATAAGATATGTAAAAAAGAATTATCTTCGGACACATTTTTAAAGCCATGATGGTAAAAACAGCTATTTGTCATTTTTGTGTTGGGGCCAGTGAAAATTTTGGTAGGGCCAGTAAAAATCTGAAGCACTGGCCCAGTAGAAAAAATCCTTGGCGTTGAGTCCTGGACCTACACAATTTTAGGCAGGTGGTTTTAATGTTGTGGCTGATCGGTGTATGGCAGCTTGCCCGTATCTCTCCCACACCTGGCTTACCGTTGCCGTGAAGTTTCCATGATCTGTACAGTAAATCCAGCTCCCGTGTTTATTATGACCGGGACCTGCGTTGCGTGTGCACTTCTTTACACAATCAGTTTTTGTGCTCGGATGTGCAGTCAAGTCGAGCATGTACCTCCTGGAAATTTATATGCCAATTTTAGACACCGAAGTGGGGGTAAAACGTTAGTGTAGTTTCAGAAAGTAAAAACCGGATACTGTATTAATCACGTTAATTTTTCTAACACGCTAAACAGTAAATTATTAATCTCAGAATCTAACGTGTTAAATATCTAGCCCTAATAATATTTAATGATTACTGACCAGGTTAACGGTTCAGAAATGCATTTGATTCAGTAATTGATTGCGCTTGTAATTTAGCTTTATTCTAAACTATACGTTCTGAAAAATAAAGAAAACTTTAAATGTGTGTCGCACGTTTTCTCTTAATTTTATGTTTAAAATGGAAACATTTATTCCTTTAGTTGGATTGCTGAATAATTTAGAAATAAAACCTGACTTTATATTTATGCAATACTATGAATAAAAGAATTTCAACATTATGATAACTGTCAATTTCTAAAACCAAAGTATACTGTGATGATGTTACAAATCTTATATATCTTTTGCTTGAAAAATATTGACAGTTTAAAGTTTCTTGCTGATAAAGTACTTGAATATCCTTCACAAGGGTTAGCTAAAGTAACTCAGTTGTTTAAAGACAAGGACTGAAGATCAAATTGACCTTATTTCTTATAAGCTTCGTAATAAATATCTGTGGTATTATTGTGCATATTTCATCAGTGCACCGTTATTCGAAAGAGGAAAAAATAGATATATTTATTAAATTCGTTTGAGTCAAAATATTTGGACTTGCCCTGCCTCCTAAACATTTTTTCTGCTTTGCAGGTTGGAAAATTTTATATTTACCAATATTACCACCCTCATTTTTTTCAAGATCCAATCAATTAAGATGTGAAAATCATGATTTTCTTCTGAAAATTCACTTGGGAAATGTCACATTACAGAAATGTATAAAGCTGTATAATAGTATTAGGTTGACAAAAGGACACCAAATTATGCTTTAACGATGCCTTGTGGTCTGCAGGTGTGCAGTTCATGTGGGACTGCTGCTGTGAGTCAGTGGCGAAGGTAGAGAAGTCATCTGGCTCCGGCTGCATTCTGGCCCATTGCATGGGTCTGGGCAAAACCCTCCAGGTAACTCTGCTTCAGATTTGCCCTTAAGTGGTCTTGCATCATATTTCCACTTATGAAGGGTTAGAATTGGTTTTGGTCTGTTTATTTGATTCAGTTGCTGTTCTTTTGTCATCCTGCAGGTGGTGACGTTTCTCCACACTGTGCTGCTGTGTGAGAAGCTGAACTTCTGCACAGCTTTAGTGGTTTGTCCGCTGAACACTGTACTCAACTGGCTTAATGAGTTTGAAAAGTGGCAGGAGGGCCTGAAGGACGAGGAGAGTTTAGAGGTAGAGATTTGGTATTGTATCATGCAGAGTTATTCCCGTTATTCTGTTTTGTGGGTTTGTTACACTTGACAAAGTGCAATGTCACAGCATTACTTTTACATTATGGGTTCTTCATTTTAAAGGATCCATATTCTATACATTTTCGCCCCCCTGAAGTCCACCTGTAATGTTTCTTGCATCAAAACTAATGAGCCTTGCAATAAAACAGGCTCTTTTAGCTACTTCAAGAACTATGTATGTAAATGAACACCGTTATGATTGGCCAACCTCCACATAACGACACACTTTACACTGACGATCACTAAGGCAGGCCAAGTTGCTGGAAATTTAATAGGAGTTGATATGTAAATATGTGGGTTCATACTTCTTGACGGATTTTCTGTGCTAATTTTGGGTGAAAATTTCCAGAATTTCTGTAGAATAGTTTTAAACCTGTGTTAAATTGAGCTGAGTGTACTACAGTCTTGATCTCAAATTTGCTGAAATATTTAACCCTCCATTGCACGCATAATGAAATCATTGTTTAAAAAAAATTTCACTTGCATAAAATGGACCAAAAACAACATTAAAAAAATAATAATTTTATATAGCCTAATAATTATTTGAAATGAAAATGAGTGACTATACATTTTGGGTATGTCAGAATACTGCAAATAATACAAATAATTTATTTCACTTTAAATGTTTTATAATTGAGTTTACTCACTGAATCAGATTACATGTGGGCCTAGTCATAGCTCATGGTTATATTGTCGCATTTAAGTCACAGAGCCCTTTCACTAAGCCCAATGTGTTCATTTTCCATTATTGGTAAGTAATCTTATCATGTTTCCATGTTGTCTTCATTGCCTGTATTCTTCTAATTTTGGTGGACATTACGGTGGACACGCTGTCATGGATGTGGCTGATTGTTTGTGTTTCAGGTGACAGAGCTGGCCACAGTAAAGAGACCTCAAGAGAGAGCGTACGCTTTGCAGCGCTGGCAGGAAGATGGTGGCGTCATGATCATAGGCTATGAGATGTACCGAAACCTCACGCAAGGCCGAAACATCAAGAGCAAGAAGCTGAAAGAAACCTTTCAGAAAACTTTAGTGGATCCAGGTGAAGTTTACCATGAGCCTTACCTGCTACCAGTGCTTACATGCAACTGTATTAGCAAAGTGCTACCACTCACTTCACATGCCATGTGAGCTCAAGACACATTCAGATAATGGACATGAACTGATGGTAATGCTTTAATGCACAGGTCCAGATTTTGTGATTTGTGATGAGGGTCACGTGTTGAAGAACGAAGCGTCTGCTGTTTCCAAAGCCATGAACTCCATCAGGACGCGACGGCGAGTGGTGCTGACAGGAACTCCACTGCAGAACAACCTCATAGAGTGTGAGTATCATCAGTGACATTGTTGCTATAGAAAAAAAAAAAGTCTAAAGCAGTTGCAAGGTGTCAAGTTTACAAGATACAGTGGCTATAAAAAGTATGTGAACCCTTTGGAATTAGCTGGTTTTCTGCATTAATTGGTCATAAAATGTGATCTAATTTTCATCAAAGTCACAAGTATAGACAAACACAATGTGCTTAAGCTAACAACACACAAACAGTTGTAATCTTTATTGAACACATATCGTTAAACATTCACAGTGCTGTGGAAAAAGTGAACCCTTGGATTTAATAGCTGGTCGATCTTCCTTTGGCAGCAATAACCTCAACCTAGCATTTCTGGTAGCTGCGGTTTAGATCTGCACAACGTTCAGAAGGAATTTTGGACCATTCTTCCTTACAGAACTGCTTCAGCTCAGCCATATTCTTTGGATATCTTGTGTCTCTCTTGAGGTCGTTCAGCAGCATCTGTATTGGGTTAAGGTCTGGGCTCTGACTGGGCCACTCCAAAAGGTGGATTATATATTTTTTGAAGCCATTCTGTAGTGGATTTACTTCAGTGTATAGGGTCATTGTCCTGCTGCATCACTCAACTTCTACTGAGCTTCAGCTGGTGCACAGTCATCCTGACATTATCCTGTAGGATATCTTGATTCATCTTGGCTTGACGGCCACTTCTAGGGAGAGTAGCCACAGTACTAAATCATCTCCATTTATAGACAATTTGTCTAAATGTGGACAGATGAATATCGAAACTCTTCGAGATAACTTTGAAACAATTTCCAGCTTTATGCAAAGCAACAATTTGTATTTATTTTTTTGACACCTTTTCAAAAGTGGTTGCAACATTTAAACAAATATAGATAGCTATACACTGAGGTGTATGCATAAGTTTCGATAAGTTTTCATATTATTCTTGGTCTTGACTAGACAGACTTTTCATTTTGCAACTCATTCTGTACAAGAACAGCCCACTTAGATAGGAAGTGACCATCATCATATGTTACGTTCATGACTGATCAACCTGACAAGTGACCAGCCACCGTTTGTACATAGCATTTAGGTGTGTAAAAATCTGAAATTGGATGTAACTCTGAGAACATAATTTTATTATTGAAAACTACATTTATTTTTAATTTGCTACTGACTACATCAAACAAAAATGTTAATATTGTGAACATTCTGATGCCATGAAAGTCATGAACTTGGTCAAATATTGGTCAGGTATTAGTTTTTCCTCCTTTGAACAGCCTGGGTCGTTGCTAATATGACTTGATGGTAACCACAGATTGATATAAAAGGTGTGCACTGTGACTCCTGGAAATTACGTGTCAGCCAGTAATTAAAAATGATAGTGAAGGTGAAATGTTCTCTATTCAGATCACTGTATGGTGAACTTCATCAAGGAGAATCTTCTGGGTTCAGTGAAGGAGTTCAGAAACCGCTTCATCAACCCCATTCAGAACGGCCAGTGTGCTGACTCGACGCTCACTGATGTCCGTGTCATGAAGAAACGTGCACACATCCTCTACGAGATGCTGGCAGGATGTGTCCAAGTAAGTTAAAGGCCACAGCCATTTGACTTGATACCAATTCAATCTTTCTTTGAGTTGTAGTAAATAATGTTGACACATTGCTTTCTTTTTCCTTGACAGAGAAGGGACTACACTGCACTCACAAAATTCCTGCCTCCCAAACACGAGTATGTGTTAGCAGTACGGTTAACACCCATCCAGTGCAAGCTTTATCGATACTATCTAGAGCACTTTACAGGTATGACTCTACATTGTCTACATCTTGTATCTCCTGCCTTCTCTCTTTCTCGTTAAAATCAACACGAAATAAAAATTTATCCTACGTAATTTCTTAAATGTTTTTAATCTTATTGTGAATGATGCATGCTCACAGTGCATGTTATTCTAAAGAGAATATCAGCATTGATTTCATTAGCTTCATTAGTAACTTTCACTATCTCTGAAACAACTTATTCTCTTAATTCTAACTTAATACTAAAAAATAATGTAATTGGCATTGCCTACTTTTCACTTTACAATCAAATCTGAGGGATACATTACAGAAGTTCAATGTGTTGCAAATGCCATTTCATTTTTTAATTGTTAAATTTGTGTTGCATGTAGTATAGTCTGTCAGCTTTGTACAAGAACTTGCATTGGGCTTACATCCTGAAATAAGAGTTTGCAGTTTAAGTCTTCAGTCCCCAGCTCTCCTTTTTTCAGTTAAGTGGTTTAGTGGTGTAACAGCTCAGACCATGCTTGTTCTAAAGCAGCACTACAGCTGGGACAGAGAGACAGGCAGCTGGCACCAGGCCACACGGCGATCTGAACAAATTCCCATGTCCTTATCTAATGAAGAGCTTTGGGAGAATTCTCCAGTCCAGAGGCTCATTAGGGCAGCTTTTCTATGAGCTGTTACTATGCTACTGCACTGCTGTTGTGACTGTGGGTTCAGATCCCCAGGGACCACCAACTACATTCAACATTTAAGAGAATACTACGATTTCAAAAATGAAAATTCTGACTTTTACTTGCCCTCATGTTATCTCAAATCTGTATGAGTTGCTTATGTGGAACACAAAAGGAGACATTAGGCAGAATGTTCATGCTGCTCTTTGGCATTCAACATTCATAGTGACCATGAATGTCAGGTAGGGCTGGGTATTGATACAGATTTCCCGTTTTGATTCAGTTCTGATTCCAAAGCTCTCGATCCGATTAAGATTCCAAATCTATTCGTACAGTTACATTTCTGTTACAATGTCCATATAAAATCATCATATTGGTCACATTTTAGCGTTTGAAAAATGTTCAAAGTCACTGTATTCCATCAATAAATATCTTGAAATTGCATATACACTCACCGGCCACTTTATTAGGTTCACCTGTACATCTGCTTATTCATGTGATTATCTAATCAGCCAGTCGTGTGGCAGCAGTGTAAATAAAATCTTGCAGATATGGGTCAGGAGCTTCAGTTAATGTTCACATCAACCATCAGAATGGGGAAAAAATGTGATCTCAGTGATTTGAACCGTGGCATGATTGTTGGTGCCAGATGGGCTGGTTTGAGTATTTCTGTAACTGCTGAACTCCTGGGATTTTCACACACAACAGTCTCTAGAGTGTATAGAGAATTATGCGAAAAACAAAAAACATCCAGTGAACGGCAATTCTGTGGGCAAAAATGGCTTGTTAATGACAGAGGTCAGAGGAGAATGGCCAGACTGATCCACTGACAGGAAGGTGACAGTAACTCAAACATGTTACAACAGTGCTAAGCAGAAAAGCATTTCTGAACACACGACACGTCGAACATTGAGGCGGATGGGCTACAGCAGCAGAAGACCCTTCTGGGTACCACTACTGTCAGCTTAGAACAGGAAACTGGCTGCAGTGGGCACAGGCTCACCAGAACTGGACAGTAGACGATTGGAAAACATTGCCAGGTCTGACAAATCTGGATTTGGTATGGTAGGCCCACTGCAGCCTCAGTTTTCTGTTCTTGGCTGACAGAAGTGGAACCCTTCGTGGTCTTCTGCTGTTGTAGCCCATTCATCTCATGGTTCAACATGCTGTGCCTTCTGAGATGCTATTCTGCTCACTACAATTGTACAGAGTGGTTATCTGAGTTACCGTAGCCTTTCTGTCAGCTCGAACCAGTCTGGCCATTCTCCGTTGACCTCTCTCATCAACAAGGCATTTTTGTCCACAGAACTGCCGCTCACTGGATGTTTTTTGTTTTTCACACCATTCTCTATACACCCTAGTGACTGTTGTGTGTGAAAATCCCAGGAGATCGGCAGTTACAGAAATATTCAAACCAGCCCGTCTGGTACCAACAATCATGCCACGGTCGAAATCACTGAGATCACATTTTTTTCCCCATTCTGAAGATTGATGTGAATATTAACTGAAGCTCGTGACCCGTACTTGCATGATTTTTTACATTATTTTGCTGCCCACGTTTGGCTAATTAGATAATCGCATGAATAAGTAGATGTACAGGTGAACCTAAAAATGTGGCTGGTGAGTATATATTTTTGTTGTTGTTACATGTTTATTGTTTGTGCACAATTTTTTATATTTATAAGAATTTACATTGTGTAAATACGTGCTAAATCAGAACTGTCTCTTTAAGACTACCGGCATCAGCCATTGAGCACATATTAAGGAGAGAAGATGTGCACGGTTTCTTTAGCGCATCCTTGCTATGTGTGATTAGAATTAAATGTTTCTTTTTGGTGGTGTTTTTAATCAACAACTGACTAAAGTACAAAAAGTATATTAAGAGACATTATTCATTGACATGGATTGTGTTGATCTCATCTTTGTACACTTATTTTAACGAGTCAAACCAAACTTTTACTCTCAACACACAATAAAAGGATCTCGGTGCTGAACATCTTCACCATTGTATTACCCAATCACTAGCCAGTGAATCTGAACATTTACCGGCCAGTGGCTAATCACAGACATTTTTAGGTGCATAGCTCAAAATTTGGAAAGTGATTTACTTGCATCGTAGCATAAAGTAAAAAATCAATTTTGGGAATTAAGAATCGAGATCTTTCAAATGAAAAGCACGATGCATTGGAAAATCTGTTTTACCCAATCCTAATGTCAGGATCGGAAAAAGACAAAACAAACAATAAAAAACAAACACCATAAAAGTGGTCTGTACAAATTGTGTGATGTTTTCCAAATCTTCTGAAGACCTTCAATAGCTTTGCGTGAGGGACAGGCCAAAATGTATGTCGTTCTATAAATAAAAACCTGGAAATATCTGGGATGTTTAAAAAGAAATTTCCAGTCCTGGAAAACACCAATAGTGAATATACACTATATAGTTTTTGTAGTTCTGTTCTGAACTGAGCTAGAAATTGCTCTTGTTTTAAATACATTTGCAAGCCAGTGTCATGTCTGATTTGTCAGTTAATTGTTCTTTTGATTGTTATTTTCACCAAATAAGTTTAAATCGTTCACACATCAGTCTAAATGATGTATAATGTTTTTTAATCTCTGTAACATTTGTATGTAACATTATAATGCTTTATTAACATTTTCCAATAAGCCTTCCACAGTATAAAGATATAAATTCACTAAAATATCACCAATTCAAGTAACAAAATATCTCAAAGTCTGATTGGGAGGTTGACTTTTTGAAAGAACTTGTCTCCCCATAAGTTGAGTTTTCATTGCAGTGGGCATTTAAACTTCTTAAACTATCATCCTCTACAATATTAATCTGCCTGTAGACTGGGGCTAACTGCTTTGCTACAGCAATTGTGAAGCTGTGTTCAGTGCCGCTTTTAACTCCACATGAAAAGTGCTTGTTGACAAATACGTCTCATTATGTGTTTTGGTAATAGTTAAGACTTGTCATGCTTCTGTGGTGATTTAAAATGGCCCTTAAATAGGCTGAAAAATACTTAATTCCTGGGCTTGTTTTGTAAAAAAAAAAAAATAGCATTAAGAGGTCTTTTTCCCGTCACTTTTTCACTGACACTTAATTATTGCTGTGTGTTTGTAGTGTGTCTGTCAGTGTAATTGCTCCGGGTGGAACATCACAAAAGTTCTGCCCTTCCAACAGGTGTTTATTCTGTATTAACTGTAAATATGTTAAATCGCAATTAAGAAAAATTAACACGTTAAACGTTTTTAAATTAAACGCATGCGTTAACACGAGTGGTCGACCGATATATCGCTGAGGCTGATAAATCGGCCGATATTCTGACTTTTTTTTTTTTTTTCATGATTGGCATCGGCTAATACTTTTTCCTGTTTGGCCGATTTGTTTCTTTAGGGCTCTGAGAATAACCTGCTTGCATGTGAAGCGACAGAGACATGTAAACGACCAATCACGGTTCATTTTGTTGTTACTTGCCATCGTGTTACTATAATAATAGACCGGTGCGCAACACAGTTTCATCTAAACGGTCTGCATATCAGAGCCTCATCTAATATCTTCCTCCTGAAGCGTGTATTCTATCAGCCAGAATCAAAAACTTCAGGATCAGCATCAAAAGTTCCTTTCATTCACAAATCATGACAGTCTGACCTGTGACAATCCAAGCAGGCGATCCAGGCCATTTAAACTGTCAGGAGATTGCTGCTCGCTCTGGATCCGCACGAGCGCGCGAGTGCAACTTCAAGGCTGCGTCCGAAAACTGTAAAATGGTGCCTCCAGAGGCTGTATACGGAGGTAGGATGAAAATATGGTGCTTTTAAAATGCTCGGAGACCAGTTTCCTTAAGAGTTCCATTCATTCAAAACAGCTGTCAGTTAAGCCATTAACTGATTAGGAAGCAAGGTAGCAAGTCAGCTGCCTATGTTTTCGGATGCAGCCCAAGGTAAAAGCGCGTTATGTGTGCTATAAGTAAATGTCTTATTCACTATGCATTATATGTACAATTGGTTTGATTCAATATTTGAGTAAATGCGATTGCTAATGTGGACATGCCATCCTTGGTTGCTGGACTACTGTGTGTACTGTTATTTCCTTTCTAATATATTAACAATTTCTTCATGTGCAAATAAATTGTTAGAATGTGATGACTAAACAGAAATCTGAAGAAACTGCTCTCTACCATTTAAAATACAAATTTTTATTTTTAGTTTTGTGTGAAATTGAGTAAATATTGTGCTAAATAAGAGTTTATATTTTTTTGCAATTTTATGTTTGTTATTCACTATATTTAATTGTGTAATATATCAGCATTGTATAGGCCTATCGGCCACCCTGCTCTCTGGATATCGGCATTGGCCATTAAAAAACCCGTATTGGTTGACCACTAGTTAACATGTTATTTCTGTCCGCTCTAATAATAATTTTTTAAAATGTACATTTTTTTTTTCATTCTTTAAAATAACTCCTTTTGTGTTTCACGGAAGAGAGTCAGATGGGCTTGGAATGACAGGAAGATGAGTAAATGATAAGAGTTTTCATGTTTGGGTAAACTATTCCTTCAAACAGACCCTTTGTTACAAATGCACTTTTTTTTTTTTTTTTTTTTTTTTTGTGATCTGCAAGTGGAGGATTTTGTTGCATTGCTAAGTCTCAGTGTGAAAACAGGCAATAAGAGCCTCTCACAGTCCTAAGAACTTGTTTATCTGCTCAGTTAATCCTCGCAGCTAATCTGAATTCAGGATTTAGGGTGCTGTGGTGCCCCATTCACTGGCATGCTGGGTCAGAAACTAGGCCAGCAACGGGCACTAAAACATCTCCCTCAAAACAGGTGTGGGTTCTGCCTTGGAAGGTGGAAGAGGCCGTGCGGGGACCAAACTCTTCCAGGATTTCCAGATGCTTAGCAGAATCTGGACCCATCCGTGGTGCCTCCAGCTGGACTATATCAGTAAAGAAAACAAGGTGAAGGAATAAAGACTGTGCTGCAGACTGCTTAGAAAACACAACCATGGGGAATTTACAACTTTCACTAAAGTCATTGCTTTCAGTGCACATGTGAAACATTTTTAAAGAGCCACTTAGGTTATCTAAGCCATGTTTATTATGTTAAGTCCTAGAAAACCATAAAATCCATTGGTTTTACAGTATATGTTGTAGGAGCTGGCCTCTGTAGGGTTGGGCGGTATGACGGTGTATATTGTTCAACGAGACAAATGTGTCAGCCAGTAGAGATTCTTCTATACCGTTTATACCACAGTCCGCAGAGGTATTTAAAGGAAGATTTTCTGGAGGCTGAGCTAAAGAGGATGTTTAATTAACTTGATTATTAAAAATAGCAATTATTGCTATTATATCATAAATTTGTGGGGTTGATTTTCCTGCAAAAATAACTGTTGTGAAGTAAATTTCTGTTGTGATATACAAGCACTTGTACCCCCTAGGACTCTGTGGTGCATCCAGTGTTTTTCATTGACATCTGTTACTGTTTCCTGCATACTAACAGGGCTACTTTGATGAGGACAGTATGGAGGAGTTCATTGCCTCAGAAACAGAGGAGTCCTCTATGAGTTTGACCTCTGAAGATGAAAAGCCCAAAAGGTGATGAATTTCTTGCTCTTTTTGGCTCTATAATTGGCCTGTTTTCCAACTCTTTGACTGATCTAAATCCCTAAACACATGCACAGGAAGAAGAAAAGAGGCAAAGGAAAAGAGCAGAGTTCAGACAAGTCTGACAGTGAAGACCTGGAAGTGATCAAAGAGTGGAACACCAGCTCTCGAGGAGGAAACCCTGAGGGAAGGAACCGAGCAGAACCTGTGGAGGAGGGTAAGACTGAGCATACTGACCAAATGATCTCCTCAGATGAGCCTATGTAATTACTGTAGGACTCTGGCCTTGTTTTTAACATAAATATTATGTCATTAGGATTGTGCTGGATCAGTCATATGTTGTGATCAAGATAGTGTTTCCTCACAGTATTCCTTCGATACTTTTAGATTCTTGATTCCCCCATTTCTATGTGCGTTTACAGCTGCTTCTTTGAAGTGCCGTACTGGACAGAAGTGAAACAGAATGCTATTCGATAACTTAATAATAATAATTAATAATTTTCTTTATTTATCACATGTTATACATTTGCACATATACAGTGAAATTCTTCTTTTTCACATATCCCAGCTAGGCTGGGGTCAGAGTGCAGGGTCAGCCATGATACAGCGCCCCTGGAGCAGATAGGGTCAAGGGCCTTGCTCAAGGGCCCAACAGTGGCATCTTGGCGGTGCTGGGGCTTGAACCCCCGACCTTCTGATCAGTAACCCAGAGCCTTAACCGCTGAGCTACCACTTGTGTGCTGTATATGCATATATTTGTAGTGATTTGGTTTCTGTATATATGACTTTGTTTCCCTCAGTTCGGGCCACGTCAAGCTCAGGTCCTGGCAGTCCGTCACCAGACTGGTATAAAGAGTTTGTGACTGAGGCTGATTCTGAGGTGCTGGAGCATTCTGCAAAAATTTCGCTTCTGTTTGAGATTCTTCGCATGGCTGAGGACTTGGAAGAAAAAGTGTGAGTCCAGATTTACTTTATTGTTGCAGCAGCTGGGTAGTTGAAGCATTAAGTGTTCATAAACTTTCTTTTTTTTTAATCAACATTTTAGGTTAAAACTCAAATGAATGTTTAAAGAAAAATCTTATATCTTGGGACCCATAACTGGTCACCATTCCAAGCCTTTGCCCAGTTGTAATCACCTTTTTGCCTTTACTAGCTCATATTAAATCGTCCTGCGTTTTGACAAATGTAGTCTCAAGTTATACTGCATCACAAAAGCTGCATGCGTAATAATTATAAAAGAATTGCCAAAATGCTGTTTAAAATGGTTCTGGGTGGAGTATAGGATTTCACTGCTCTCTGAAAGTATTTTATGTCTACTGCACATATTTCTCATTGATGGTTCTGTGAAGCAGAATTCGTTGGCATTCATGTCTTCTAGTCATATATGTGATGGATCATGCGATTTGTGTCTTCAGGTTGGTGTTCAGTCAGTCTCTCATTTCTCTGGACCTCATTGAAGATTTTCTGGAGTTGGCAGGCCGAGCCAAAGAGGAAGGAAAACCTTCGCCGTACAAAGGTGAGCCAGTGAGGCATGCTGGTATTCAGTTAATTATTGCAGTTTTAGGAATGTTTTACCTTACCCTAGATCACCCTGCAAAACTCTCGCTGCTCTATGAACACTTGTGTTTTCTTTATAAAAAATTGACTTTCAGCCTTTGCATGTGATTGAATTTCATAGAATATAAGCCACAGAAGTCTACAGGGTTTTCATACTCCACGTATTCTTAAAGTCAACATGAAATCAAAAATAACCATATTTACTTCATAATATACATTCCCGGTCTAATTGTTGGTGATTAATCAGTGCATGTTATTCCAAAGAAAAAAAGGTTTGTCTTCGTAATCTTTCATTTGAAACATAGCTACGTCTCTGAAAAGACTTTCATTTTCTTTTGATGTCACGCAGGTGGGGAACATAATGTTAGCCAAAACCCAAATATCTATTTAGACATTGTTGTATCCTAATGTTGAAGCTTATGCAGCCTAAAATCTTGCCAATATTAAACACAAGAATATAATGTCAGTTAATTTTAGACAGGTTAAGCCAATAATAGCAAATAACAATAGATTTAAAAATAAATTGGATACTGTGACGAGTGCAGTTTGATTTTGTGTTTTGACAAACAGTGCATTCAGAAAGTTTTCAGACCCCTTCATTTCTTTCACATTTTACGTTGCAGCTTTATTCTAAAATGCTTTAAATTATTTTTTTTCCCCACATCAATCTACACTCCATACCCCATAATGGCAAAGCAAAAAACAGATTTTTGATAACTTTGCAAATTTATTATAAAGAAAAAACTGATCACATTGACAAAAATATTCAGACCCTTAACTCATTACTTAGTTGAAGCAGCTTTGGCAGCGATTACAGCTTCAAGTCTTTTGGGGTATGATGCGACAAGCTTTGCACACCTGGATTTGGGGATTTTTCTGGCATTCTTCTCTGCAGATCCTCTCAAGCTCTGTCAGGTTGGATGGGGGACATCAGTGGACAGCCATTTTCAGGTCTCTCCAGAGATGTTCGATTGGGTTCAAGTCCGGGCTCTTGCTGGGCCACTCAAGAACATTCGCAGAGTTGTCCCTAAGCCACTCTTGCGTTGTCTTGGCTGTGTGCTTAGGGTCATTGTCCTGTTGGAAGGTGAACCTTCAGACCAGTCTGAGGTCCTGAGTGCTCTGGACCAGATTTTCATGAAGGAAATCTCTGTATTTTGTTGCATTCAGCTTTCCTTCAACCCTGACCAGTTCTCCAGTCCCTGCTGATGAAAAACACCCCCACAGCATGATGCTACCACCACCATGCTTCACCGTTGGGATGGTTTTGCACAGGCGATGAGTGGTGCCTGGTTTCCTTCAGACATGACACTTGGAATTGAGGCAAAACAGTTCAATCAAGCAGTTTTAGAGTCCTTTAGGTGCTTTTTTTTATGTGTCTTGCACTGAGGAAAGGCTTCCATCTGACCACTCTGCCATAAAGCCCAGATCGGTGGAATGTTGCAGTGATGGTTGTGATCTCTGGAGCTCATTTTAAAAAATAGCCAATAGGCTTTAGTTTACAGCCACACACATACATCCCTCTCCACCATGCTGCTCATGACAAAGCCGCTTATTGGGGAAACTTGATCTCAAATCCGGCCAGCTTTTTTCAGAAACTTGAGAACCGATGGATGAACTAACTGACAACATTAATCCATAACTAGCCCATAAATGCAAATACTTCATGGTCTTTTCTTAAGATGAGGCTGGAATCGTTGTATAATTCCAATGCAGATGAATGAGAAACAAGCAAGTAAGAGATAATATATCCATGTTTTGAATAACAGTACTTTAGCATAAAGAATAAAGAACACCTACTCAAACTGTACATACCAAGAAACCTCCGGCTGCACAAAAAATATACATAAACTCCATCAATTTTCCTCGTGTAAAGCTTCGCACTGGCGCATCCCATTCAGAAGTGATCATCCCTATGTCAGTGCCGATTTATTTATAAAGCATGATTAAAAACAACAGACTGTTTACCAATGTGCTGTACAATAATGAAGTAAAAAACACTGTATAAGGATAATACCAATGAACATACATCATTAAAACATGTAAAATATTAATAGTTAACTAAACTCAGTTGGACCAAATGCCACAGAAAAAAGGTGAGTTTTCAGCTGTGATTTGAAAATGTGTAAAAAAGGGGCATTTCTTATGTACAAGGGTAAGCTGTTCCAGAGTTTTGGGGCAGCTACTGCAAAAGCCCCGTCACCCTTTTGCTTTAACCTGGACCTGGGAACAATCAAAGTTCTCTGTTCAGAGGACCTAAGAGACCTTGTGGGATTATATAGCTGCAGTAGATTAGAAAGGTAAAATGGGGCTAAACCATTCAGCGATTTAAAAACAAATAATAAGAATTTAAATCGATTGCACCGGCAGCCAATGGAGAGAGACCAAGATGGGGGAGATATGATCTCGCTTGCGTGTACCCGTCAAGAGCCTAGCAGCAGCATTCTGAACCATTTGCAGACGAGACAATGATGAATCGTGTGGAAACAAAGGTGTGAATCACTTTCTCAAAATCAATAAAAGTAAGAAAAGGCTTAACTTTGGCCAGTAATCTTAAATGAATAAAGCTAGATTTGACAACTGAGTTAATCTGTTTGTCAAATTTAAGAGTGTTATCAAACAGTACACCTAGGTTCTTCACAACTGATCCCTATGCCCTATAAATCTCTATGCCCTTTTCCCTTGTATGACAATTTCCCTCCACTGTGAGAGCTTCAGATGGCTGAAAGGTGATAACAGTCAGTCTGAACTCACTTTTTAAGCAATTCTTATTGGAAATTTCTGTTTGGAACGACCCAACAGCATGCAAAGGCACCAATTAGAACACAGCCATATATACTGAACAGTTGTAGGAGGAGGGTGCGTTCTCATTCTAGAAAGCATTTGATTGGAATTTAAGGTTTCTCGACCTCTGTGACATCATGGATGTTCCTGAGACTTTTTAGCCGGAAGAGAGAATGCAGATTTGAAATGCTTACATCTTCTGAAAACAAATTTTGTCAACGTTAAGAAGTACACTAGCATATAGATGACCTTTACCCTTGTGCTGTCTTAAAAATGTTTACCTAATTTGGTAATTCCTGGTTAAAATGTGACCGGCCTATTAAAAAGTGCTTATGAATCTCTCATTATGCTATATTATCACCAAACATTGGATTAGATCTTTTTGTGAACTTGTTTTCTTTCAATTGGAACAGGTTTTGTATTATATAATGTCAAAGGCAGAGTTTCATTGAACTTGCCAGGATATGTATCCAGCGCACAATGGTACAGGTTCGGGTGGAAAATGCGAGCACAGTACGAATTAGTTAAAAAGCACAATGGACAAAGCAATGCCCAAAGAAATAACTTTCCTTGGTTCGGTGTGCTGGGACATCGTCCTGCTGTTAGTAGAGAGACCACTCGGGACATCATGGTAGTTACAGTCGATGAGTTGTTATCGCTAAGTTATCTAGCTATCTAGCTAAAGTTTACATTTTTATATAAACTCAACATTCTAGATTACATGATACCTCAGCTTGACCTCCCCTTTTGCTTGTGAAATGGGCGAGGTGTGTGATTTTTGGCACCAGCTATTGCCCCCGGCTGGACAGTTGATAGACCTGGCTCGCACTGGCCCGATAGTGGAAAAGCGGCTATTGATCTGCTTTGTGAGAGCATGAAGATTCCAAAACACATTGTCATAATATTTTGTCTGAAAGGTGTGATGAAAGAAAGATTCAATTGGAGAGGGGTCACTGTGGGGCAAGGAAAGTTCAGGTGTGTGTGTTTGTGATAATGTTGGATGGATAAATGAATGTTGGATGAAGTTCAGGGTAGGATAAAAATCCTGTGAAAAAGAAAGCATGTAATTATCAGAGTTTGTGCGTGTACGTGTGCATGTGTGTGTGTGTGTTTGTGTGTGTATGTGCACATGCACAGGTTTGAGGCCTTTATGTTTGCAAGCACACGTGCACAAATGCGCTCAACATGCTCCTGAACGCTAACTTTTTCTCTTATTTCTGATCTCCCCCCATTTGGGAACACCACAAGTGTGACTGCCATTTTGTACAAAATAAAAGCATTTCAAAGCAAACTTCCAGGTTAAACATTAAAGCACACTAGTGTGATAAATACTAAAAAATGTTTTAACATTTTATTTCATATTGCTAAAATTATCCACAAATAATGTTTTTTTTTTTATTTTATTTTTTTTTTTTACTCAAATTAGGTGCATACGCTCAGGTCAGTGAGGCCTACAATCAGTAAGTTTCAAACAGAAATACAAAACCTGTCCTAATTGAAAGAAAACAAGTTGACAAAAATATCAAATTTTTGTTAATAATATAGCATAATGAGAGATTTTTAAGCAATTTTTAAAGGCCGGTCAATTTTGACCGGGAAGGCCAAAAGTGTAACAGGGGGGACCCCACAAAAAATTTAAACATATTTTGGGGGGACATTTTGATACCCTCTGTGAACAAAGTCAGAAAGTTTTAATCCAAAAGGATAACCTTAACTAGCATTTTCAGGCAAAAGAAAATCCTCTTCGGGTCAAAATGACTGGAAGACAACATGAGGGTTAAAGCTAATAGATATGGACTAAAGGCAGCAAAACTTTCATATTGATTTTACAGGGTTTTTAAAATGCCTCCTAGAAAGTAAGTGTTGGTTGTTTTTCAGAAGGAGAGTAGTCCTCCACAATCGACTGTAAACTCACATTCAGGAATGGAACAACCACTTCTCATGATCCAATCTATTCCTGATGGAAAAAAAAAAAAACGTTCCGCTGCAATTTTTTCTTCTTGAATATCCTAATTTAAATCGCAAATGTGTCATATTATTGAAGTAAAATCAGTTGCGACCGTTGTTTCATGTTGACTTTAAAAACAGTCTGTCAAGTGAGCGCAAACCCCAGTGGCACATGGATGCTCATCTTATATTTGCACACACATCTGACTCAAATCTGGGTTGAGAGCTTTCAAACATGCGCATGTAAACACAAAGCCTCTGGAATAAGGTCATGTTCCTAATTAAATCCTAGCAGCTGTTTTTGCTTTCATTTAAAAAATGATTAGACCTTGACTTTTTATTTCGCCAAAAATGTTGCTTAAGGCTTTGCAATTTGTAATGAAAAGATCACAGAGGAGTAATTGGAAACATACTGAAATGTTTGTTATGAACACGAGTGTGGGAGGCCACAGCATTAAAAGCTGAACACAAGTACCCTGTACTCTGCAACCTACCAAGGGTGCATACTTTCCCCTGCAATGACTGCTGTATGCCTGCTAAAATATATATTTTTTTGATTGGCTGTGCTGTCTTTTCTTCTTGAAGGTGATGGCAAGTGGTTCAGAAATATTGACTACTACCGTCTGGATGGTTCCACCAATGCCATAACCAGGAAGAAATGGGCTGAAGAGTTCAATGACACCAGTAATGTTCGGTAAATACAATTCCTCTTGAAGTAGCAAGCAGCTGTCAAGTCCACTTACCCTGTTCTCTGAATGTAACTTTACAGGACTGCCATAATCAATGACACTTAATGCTGTGATCTCAAGCTGAGAATGTTTAGTGATTTCAGTATGACTGTGTCTAAGATTTCCAAACCTCAAACCAAACATTTGGCATTTAAACCTTAGAAAACATTGGAACCACTCTGTTTCCATTAGATTTCCATGTGGTTTTCTTGCTCTCCACAGGGGTCGATTGTTCCTCATTTCAACCAGAGCTGGTTCTCTCGGGATCAACTTGGTGGCTGCAAACAGGGTCATAATTTTCGATGCCTCTTGGAACCCATCCTATGACATTCAGAGTATTTTCAGGGTCTATCGCTTCGGTCAAGTAAAGACTGTGTTTGTCTACAGGTTTTTGGCTCAGGTGAGACATTTAGCTCAGTTTATGTTAGTTTTCATGTCAGAATATTTTACACTCCATGTGAACCCAAAATGGCAAATGTGTCTCATAATCAGGTCTAATAGAAAATCAAACAAGCTGCTGTCTACAGAGGCGGCTACCTAACCATCTCTTGGGCAGCAACTCCACTAATAAAGCCATTCACCCAGGCACAAATAGACCTTCTGAAATGCACAAGACCACCTGACTAATGCTCCGTTTAATCCAACACTGACATTAGCATGTTGCTAAGCTAACAAAACTCTAAGCCCCAAAACTTATTAGCACATTCAAATACTTGGTGAAATAGTTAAGTGTATATGGATCTGTGTTTTTAGCATTTTTCAGTATTGAATAAAATATACCTACATTTATAAATGACATTTCACCCAACATTAGCAGGGTTTCCATCTATGTATTTTTATGAAAATTTTGGGATATCACACAAAAAATACTTGATGGAAACACCAAGATGCAAATAAAGTTTAAAAAATGTGCATAAAAAAGCATATACACCTGCTTGAAGTGGATAATTTTGTTTGGTAAGAAAACCAAAAAAACAAACAACTATGGAAACACATTTACCGAATATATTCTTATAGAATTTACACCAGAACATAGATGCCACAGGGACTTCAGCTTGCATTTTGAATTATACTTTGCACCAATTTCCCCAGTAGTGACCGTTCTCTTAAACATGGGTTGGAAATGCTGTTTTATTCGCAAATTGTTTCCAATTTTATTCCAATTTTTCGCATACATTAAATTTGCCTGAGGTCTAGAACATCTTTTGTGTGACGCAGTATTTCTGTGACATGTAAAAATGTTGTCTAGATGGACATTTCATGAAGTTGTAATGTTGATGTTCAATATATTTTTTGATTTCTACAGGGAACCATGGAGGAGAAGATCTATGACCGACAGATCGCCAAACAGTCACTGTCTTTCCGAGTTGTAGATCAGCAGCAAATTGAACGTCACTTTACGATGAATGAACTTACAGAGCTCTACACGTTTGAGCCTGACCAGCTAGACGATCCCTCTGAGAAGAAGAGCAAGAGGGCCACTCCCATGCTGCCCAAGGTGAACACATTTCCGCTTAGAACATCAGAGCATCTGTTACTATTTCTTTCCCCTAACAGATAACATCTTTTTTCATTGTTTTGATTCAATTTGCATATGTTGAAAATTCCAGACCTGTGTTCTGGGCACGTTACCTTTGAACTTCACAGGGGGTGATAAACTGTGTTACTTACTCAAGAGATTGGCTTTCAAAGCATTTATTGTTCTTTGAGGGGTGAAGGTTGGTTTGAGGAATGGTTTTCGGCTGTTGTCTTTAAAGCTCTGTCCCTTCATCGAAGCACAGGTGCGTGGTCACAGGAGAGAGCCCCTGGAGATTTTACAAGATTCCATTGGCCTTCAAATGTGCGTCCAATAGTACACAACAGCAAGCAGCTGCACAGCTACCTCTGGTTACCCTTATTTACTGAAGAGCATTTATATTGCAGACCTGAAGATGCAGGAGTCTCTAATTGGAGACAAAGGCATCCAGTGCACATACACCAAAATGTGTCAAACAGCACAGCTGATATTTTTCTTGAGTTCTACAGGAGGTTTACATTGGGATGGAGAAGCTGTTGTATGAACAGGATGGTCACACCTGTTAGTAAATGCAGTTGTCAATCCCAAACATTGACTGTGTGAAAGTAGCCATAGTAGAGTTAGTGTTGATCTTTAGTTGTTGTTCTGTATAAATCTTTTAATTGGAAATGTGGCCCAATCTTCCCAGTTTGTCAGATGACCACATTTGGCCATATGTGCACCAGAGTGGATCAAGTCAGCTGTTATGGATGGAATCTACTGCCTGTAATTGTCTGAAAATGAGTCAGTCATCCCTCAAAGCCTGTAGTTATATCTCTATTTCTCACTATGCCCTTGCCAAGTTTATGGAACTCAGGAAATATTTCTAAACTTGGCAGACTTGTGCCCATTGCTCTTTTCCTTACCTTGTGTAATGTGTCTGCATGTCAGTGTCTTGATCTTTTTTACAAGCTGAGAAAATATGGCATTGGCACTTTCAGAACTTTTTTTTTTGTAATTATTTTTTTTTTAAATGAGTTTTTGTTCATTTTCTATGGTCATCTTTGGCTTGCTCACAGGGGGATTTGAGGCATTATTTTCTGTGAAGAGGCTTTAAAATTATGTTCAGTGGCAAACACTATACAAATTAGGGATGTGCAAAACTTTAATCGACTAGTTGGTTGGTTATTTGAAAGATTAGTTGACTAGTCAGTGTTGAGGAGAATGTATAATTAGGCTCCGTTATGGGCACGAGACACCGATTAGACTCGTTTCAGAGAGATATTCGAAAGCTATGCCCAGCACTTCAACATGGTAACTAAAGGATATTCAACAAATGAAAAGGAAAAATAACTATAACGTTTTTAATGCACAAAACTATCAAAGTAAGAAATAAGAAAGGATCCAATAAAGAATGGTACAAAAAGCTTATACGCATCCTGAACACAGAATGATGCGCTTCAATGTAAACAGAGAGCTTGGGAGTCTCAGGGCGATCCTCGTTGCGCATTCAGAAGTGCAGAACTGCAAGATAATGATGAATGCACACAACTAGTTCATGACATCGAGCAGTTTAATCTTTCTAATTGCAAATATTTATTCAAGCAGTGGCAGACAGAATCATCAAAAGACTTGATTCGGAGTGAATTCTAGTTGTGTGTGAAAATCCCAGGACATCAGCAGTTACAGAAATACTCAAACCAGCCCGTCTGGCACCAACAATCATCTCTGCGATTATGTAATCAGCCAATCGTGTGGCAGCAGTGCATAAAATCTAGCAGATACGGGTCAGGAGCTTCAGTTAATGTTAGAATTGGGGGAAAAAAATTTGATCTCAGTGATTTGGACCATGGCATGATTGTTGGTGCCAGATGGGCTGGTTTGAGTATTTCTGTAACTGCTGATCTCCTGGGATTTTCACACACAACAGTCTCTAGAATTTAAAAACATCCAGTGAGCAGCAGTTCTGAGGATGGAAACATCTTGTTGATGAGAGAGGTCAGCAGAGAATGGCCAGACTGGTTCGAACAGACAAAGTCTACGGTAACTCAGATAACCACTCTGTACAATTGTGGTGAGAAGAATATCATCATATCAGAATGCTATTCTGAGATGCGGGTTGGTGCTGTTTTGGCGGCACGAGGGGGACCTACACAATATTAGGCAGGTGGTTTTAATGTTGTGGCTGATCGGTGTAAGTTGGTCCCAAACTTGCTAGCTCCTACTGAATAATGCCATAATTTAGTCTAAATCTTTATCCATGTTACTCATTCTGGCATATTTTATTTTATTGGAACCTAAAATCCAGGAATTTCATTTATATACTGTATTTATTTAATGATTTTTAATTTTTTTGTTGTATAAAAATCAGGGTTTTAAACTATTCAGGCATATCCCAAAATTAATCAAATAAAACATCTTGTGCTATGTTTAAATTGACCTTGAGGTGGAGGAACAACATTTCTTGAAGGTTAAGCATCTCCTTCCACTGACACTTTTGCAGAGTGTACGCTACACGATTTTAGCCCTGATTTTCCACTCGCCGACAGTTAAGATCGGCGACAAAAGCCTGAAATTAGACGCAAATCGGTGCTTGCTCACGGGAGCAACGATCGCTGTGTGAATTTTCAAAGACGCGATCTGAGAGATGCGCCGATGCCTCGCAGATGCCCGAGAGATATTTAGCTGGTTAAATATATAGACCTGTCTGCGACTCCAAGTCCTGCAGTGTGAAATGTGTTTTGATGCGTCATCCACAGCAGCTCCCTGAACCCAGACTTATCATGCATCTGTTTGTATGGTGAGCACAATAATATAGTTTCTATCAGAATAAATTTGCATATGCAAGCTTTTCAGTTATTTGAAACAAAAACAAAGAACAAACATGTCTTTGTCGAGCCACAACACCAGCAGGCAGTGTTCATTGCAAAATTATTTACCTCCTACTCTCTTTGCTGAACAGACAATTCTTGTTGCCCGCATAACCCTAACCATTCTCTCCTCCATATTCTTTTTCTTTTTTGGTTTTTCGCTGCAAATTGGCGCACAAACAGCTTGGATCGCAAGCTTCTTGCGAACTACCATTTTTTCGAGGGAAGAACTCCAGTTTTGCATGAGAACTCCTGTCTCACGCGTGATCTTGCGTCAATTCCTGTATCACTTTTCGTGTGCATTTTGTTGTGAAACCTACTTTGGAGACCAGACAGAGTTGTTGGGGATTCTTCCTTGTGAAATGTTTTGTAATGTGTGACCCCCTGTCACCGATCCCTCATGTAATCTGCAAACCACAGCAACTTCAAGATACCCCATTATAGACAGACAGTTGTGTAGTGTGAAAAGAACAGCAATCCGAAAACTTTGAAAGTCGTGTAGTGTGTGGGTGGCATTAGTAGAAACATAAACGTTTCAAGCCCTGTTTTGTTCCATATCCCTGGAAAAGGCCTGCTGTTAATAAGATTTGTTTGTTTGTTAGTTTGTATAAGTAGTATGTATTAGAATTCAAATGAAACCTGGTTGTTAATTGAACAGCTTAAGTTATGATCGTCTTAAAAGCCGGCATGATATAGGGTATAAGATTTTCCCTCTGTAATGGTACACTCTGAGCTTACTCTGATCTAGCAATAGCAGCTATTCCCACCATCCCCTCCTTACTGCCCTGTTACTTTTCCCTAGTCCTTCTGGGATGGAATCCCCCACCCCCCATCTCTTGTCTAACACACACATCCTGCTCTGAACCCGAGTCCCGTAGCTGTTCACCCAAACACGCCTGCCCTCACGAAGGCCATCTGTTCTGCTGATTCACTGCTTTTGTCTCTGAAGTTTTCAAAGGAACACTGTAAACATCCCCAGACCTGATGAACGGTCATTATTCCAAACCCCTTTTAGGATGCGCTCTTCAGAGAAACTAATTGGAGACAAAGGAAGCCAGCGACCTTCCACTCTAATGACAAAGAAGAGTGCCGCGGCCCAGACACGAGAGCCACCCAGCTTGGGGTCTGGCCCTGCCTGTGGCTCTTCTGGCGGCCCTTTATAGAGAGCTGAGACCCAGGGCCAGCTTGACTTGACACAGTCGGGTCGGTGTGTACACTTACTGACAGCGGTCCATCAGTGGAAAAGGGTTAATTTGCTTTCGCTCTGGCTCCCCTGCTGATGGGGTCTCACTGAGCAAAGGAACAGACTTGAGTCGGGGTAATTAGGTGCTGGAACTGCTCTTAATAAGTCTCCCAGATGTTCCTTAAACGAGTGGTTGCCTTCAACCCTCAGTTTTTAGATATTTTCCCCAACTTGGATGAAACACCGGAAGGTGTAAACTAGAGTGCATAGCAGACATTCTCTGTTAACTTACTCTATGGCTTTGGTAAATGATAGAAAGGATTGAATTATAGCCAAATTTAAAATTAAAAGTGATGTTTGCAATCTCTTGGATGTTAAAATACTTATGTCTCAGCTTAAAATGCAGAGACAGCTGTAAGTAAGCCATCCGTAGGTTGATATCCAGAAAAGTGTAAAAACTCTGACGCTATTAAAACATTCTGTTTGAGCGTTCTGAGCAGCCTGACATGGCAACATTGGTCTAATCAATGACGTGAGTTTTGGGGTGGGACTGTTTGCCCAAATAATGACAGATGGGGCGAGGGGGAGTAGTGTTCAGGAAACCTTCTTTGAAACATTTTGCAGTCAATATTTTTGCAAATACCGTTTGGTGGCACAGAAAGTACACGCTTCACCTTTAAACCTTTCCAGATAGTTGTTTCTGGAATTGCACTAATTTGAAAATAAAGTTAGCCTAAAGAGTGGTGTATGTTAATAACGGAACAAACTATGGACAAAAAGTGAATGGGATCAGAACCGTTGTCATGACAGTCAATGCACATCTTGTTATCGTTTGGCTGTGTATGCGAATCAGCAATCAGCCTTTGAGTACGAGGATAGTTTACCATGACAGTGATTCCTTTGTAAATACTTTATGGCTATGGCTGAGTACAAATATAGATTTTTTTCTAAGGCTATCATTTTAACATGTTAATTCAGTGCGATTAATTATGTAAAAAATAATGTGTTAAAAAAATTATGCAATTAACCATGTCCCCGGACCGTGATGAGGAATAACCCTACCATCAGAGCAATTCAAGCTTGAAATACCACCAGTTTTTTCCAGGGGGCAGTAAGCGAAACTCCAGCCTGATTATACAGAGAATAAACTGCACTCACCGACAGCAGACAGCACAACATAGCACGTTCTTGCGTTCCAACACTTAGAGCAAGCTCTTACAGAAGAGAAACTTCAGTATCCTCTTCTGCTGGGTCCTGGGACATATTGGTCTGGCTGGCAACGAGAGAGCAGACATGGCCAATAAGGAGGCCCTCAACCTGGAAATTTCTGAATGTCAAATGCCACCCTCTGAATATAGATCATTAATAAGCACATATATCTCTAACAAGTGGCAGACGGAATGGGATGAATGCAACAATAAGATATATGAAATAAACCCCAGTATAAGGAGATTCTCTTCAAACTTTAAGTCTAGGCATGACCAAATCGTGTTCACCAGGTGCCGTGTGGGTCATTCAAGACTCAAGCAGGGGTTTTTTCTGATTGGTGAAGACCTCCATTATGCCTTCCCTGTCAAACCCCTTTGATTATCAAACAGATCCTACTGAACTGTAACGCCTTTGAAATCATCAGACAACGATTTTATTCAGAGACATAATGGAAATATTTAGAAACTTATCACCTGACCGTATTTTAGAATTTGTATCTTGTATTAATCTCAAATGTCTTGTATATCTTTGTAAATTGTATATATTTATAGTTTACCCTGTGCTTGCCATGTGCGTTAAAAGTTAATAAACAATCAAACAAACTTGGAGCGCAAATCCGAATGCAGAGATCTCAAGACGTGTTTTTCTCTGTTTCAAACTACATTTAACTTGTCACAGCAACCTAAAAACAGTACATTTATAACGGGACGCAACCAAAGTGAGACACTCAAATATTCGCTTTTTAATATTCAACATTCTCAGTTAACATTTTTTTTTCCTGCAGTATAGCTGCTAAAGAAAATGTACATTGTTTTAAAGGAGTTTTGGATATTTATATTATAAAACAAGCCAAAACAAATCACAAATGTATTTTGTTGCAGTGTATAATGAGGTGAAGACTGCCTCTCTCATCTTTCTGTTCACTTCAATCAATCTTTAATTCACAAAAAAACAAACTCTCTCTTATTAATAAAGCTGCATATTGCCAATTTTCTTCATGATAAGAAATGCACAGTAACACATTATGATTCAATAAGTCACGAGCCATCACGTTGTAATCTAGCTGTATTAAGCGGGTACGCTCGAAGGATGAGCGACAGTGTTCATCAGCCAGGTGCAGTTTCAGTCTCTCCCCCTTTGATCTGGACATTCGCGCAACTCGTAGAGGCGCTGACTGCACAGAGAAATGCCAGTTTCAGAGTTTGTAGTTATTTACATGATCTGCTTCCGTATTATTTGAACTTTAATAAAGCTATAACACATTAAATATAACTGCATTAAAGATGTGACGCCGGGGTGTTTCCTTTAAAGATGCTCAACACGCAAGTTTTGCTCCAGCTCCACTTATTCCACAACAAGAGTGCTTCTGTATTTAGTGTTGACGTTGTCGATAACGCCGACTAATCGTTTCAGCCCTAATTTTATTTTTAATTTTTTTTTTTAATACGATTAATGACAATCTTCATTTGAACAATCCTGATTGTTGATTTTGTTGATATTGATTCTTCATATCCCAAGATCTATCTTTTACTTTAAAGTTTACCTTAGTTTTGGTTGTTTTGAATATTATATCTGTGAAATAAATGGTGATTAAACTGCGTATTTTGGGCCCTGTTGTTAATTTAATTTTTATTAATATTTTCCTGTATATTTGACAGCATTGGCTGTGAGTTGCTTTCATTAGTAAGCAAAATAGACATTATTAAGGAAATATACCCAAATGAATCAGAATCGAATAAAGAACTTGTGAATAAATCAGGAAATCTGAAATCTGTTTCGATATCCAGCCCTATTTCTGGCACCTCTGTGCCTCAATAGTGAACACACCTTTTCTATGTTGTGTTTGCAGTGTAAAAACAGCTTGTTTTTCGATCAGATGGTCTCTATGTTAGTGTCAAGCAATGATAGCTGAGGCTGCCATGATGGACACACAAAATGTGCCAAACATCAAGAGCTCTGCAGATGCAGACTATTTATATCAGGGCACTGAGGTTATGTGTATAATTTGCGTGCAGCTGTAGAGTAAATTTTGCCTGGCTAAAGTTAGGTATTACAAATATCTCAATCCCTCACATTCCTGCAGTCTCTTGCCCTGGACCCCTTGGTTTCTTAACATTTGTGCACCTGCATGTCAAACCTAGGGTCTTGCACAATCTGTGGCAAACTTTGGGCTCTTCATTTAAAACTGGTAGAGTCCGTTTTTCTTTTGTTCAGGGATGCACCGTTTTAGGTCACAGAGGTCAAAATACTCTACATTAAAAATGTGCATATAGAATGTCATTTATTGAAACAGGGCAAGGTTTCAAAAGATAAGGACACAAATTCTGCCCCAGTTTCCCAATGCACCTGTTGCTTTAGCTCTTGTTCATATCTCACTTCAGCCTGTTATGCTTCCATTTTCCCACTCTTTACAACCTCACTGCTAAAGTGTGAAAGGCAGAGGTTTATAGTTAAGGTAATGAGAGAAATAAAATAAAGTTAGTGAATATGGTGTGCATTTAATATGCGGTGGCATGATCATGTGCTTAAAATGATTCAGTAGAATTCCAAACAGCACAGGATTGTGTTTTAACACCAGCAGAGCTAATCTGGCACTTGGTCTTAAGCAAATTGTCTTTGTTTGCCAAGTCATAAACATATGTAGTTGAACAAGACCCTTATAGTAGTTTATTTGAATGTTCTTTTTCACCAGCGATGATGTGGGAGTCATATCGTTGTTTCTGCTTTCTATTTTAGTCGTCATAGCAAAGAGAATACTTGTTGCTGTCACTTTTTAATTGCTCTCTAATCAGGGCAATTTAAAAATGTCATGTCAGGTAGATAGCGACCAACCGTCCAATAATGTGTCCATTGCTACAGTATGTTTACATGAACAAGTTTAAATTCAGACTAAATTCAGGGTGGGTTGCACCAATAAGGATTCAATTATGCAGAGTTTAGAGCTAATCCAGGGTTTGTTGATCTACATTTTATTTTAAGTTGAGTTGCGTTGCACCACTTAATTTTAAATACACTATTAATTTTGTTAAGAAATGTCACAGCAGCATGTACAGTGTCACAAGCTTTAAAATATGGCATCATAATTTAAGAAAAAAGGACCACTTGGATCTTGTACCGACAGGCTACTCTTTTCAAGAGCAATAACGATCACCTATTGCTTGTTAATACTCTTGTTAAATTCAGAATAACACTCTCCTCAAAACCCGTCTCTGTCCTGTGTCTCCGCATGTAAAGGACTGGGAATCGCACCGCCACCGAGACGAGCCACCGCACTCGCACCCCAAATATGAAAGCACGCATCACACCAAATGGCCCAAGATTTCAGACCATAATAAACGTAAACCATATGATAAATGTCTCTCAGAGGGCTGATGGCACATCCACTGTTCATTTACCTAGCCATTCATGTTTAATTATAGGTCCGTTGTTTTTTTTTTTTTTTGTTTTTTTTTTATAACCAGCTGCAAATTAGAAGTTAATCCCTAACTGAGATTTAAAAAAAAGTGTTTAATCTTGTTGCTCCAAAACGTTAAAGTTAATTCAGATTTACTGTGAAATTTAGATCAGGATCAAATCGATGGTTAAAATGTAACCCTGATTATATAACAAGGCTTAAAGTTTGGTGCAACACAAGTATCAGATAAACCTTGAATTAATCTAAATTTAAGAGTAATCCTGGTTGGTGCATTAAGCATGCGTGCTCCGAAAGACAGGTAATGTAGCGCAACGTGCATTTAACCCAGTGTGTCATATATTATTTCATATACTATTTTATTCCAATTTTGCATATAGAAAATAAAACCTATTTTAGGGCCATTTAAGATTTATTTACATTGTGACGTTGTTTTCATGACCCTTTTGCAAATTTTAACCACCATTTCTCATTACCCAGGGCTCCAGACTAAAAAAAATGACTTAAGATCCATTGGCTCCTAAACTGAAACATTAAGGAGCCAAACGACTGTTTTTAGTCACCAAATCACAGATTTTCTCGATTTAGATTGCTGTTCAGAAACAAGATAGAAAGCCAAAGCAAAGGAAGTCAGCCGATAACCCATTCATCAAAGGTTTAATAAACAGTATATGTAGTTGAGAAGATAAGTTTGCATTCCTTTTTGTCTCATATATTTATATATATATATATTAGGGGTGTAAATGGGACGTTTAATCACAAAACAATCTTATATCGATTCTCTTGGCCTGCGATCCGATATTTGCCGACACTTCAAAGTCTGCCGCAATACGATTTGATTCGATTCAGGGCCCTGCGATCGATATTCCGATATTATGTGCCTATTTTACACAATCAATAAAAAATGTTTGCCCTCAAATGCAACCAAAATATAATTTCAATATTTTACTAAGCTTTCTGAAAAGTCCAAATTTAGTATACCCATTGGGACATCCACAACAAAATAAGGTATTTCAGATGTTGAAAAAAATTATACAGATAATAATATAAAACATAACGTCACACACAATTGATCAATCGTTTGATTACAGCTTATTTTTCAGTTTAATCCAATTCAAAGTATTTATATACCCATGACTTGTTTCCAACTATCTGTGCTATCCACTGTTTTCTTGGCTACAACTTCCACAGAATGGGTCGCATGCGCAACGATATCGATGGAAGCCCGAATTAATCATGCATGTGAGCTGCTCTGCGTTTGTCATGAGAGCTCGCATTTTAAGGAGCGCCTGGTTGACGTGCTCGCACTGATCCTGTCATTGCTCTGGAGCTTGCGTTTTGCGGGAAGCCCGTTTGACGCATGCGCACGGACAGCAGAGCGCAATTTGGCTTCACAGACTCTGCGCACATCCTTGTCCCACATGAAAAGTGTTTAGCGCTCATAAAGTGAAGGCTACCCAAAATGTTTGACCCAAGTTAAACAATTTAAAGGCAATGCTGCCAAATACTAACAAAGCTTCTGACCCACTGGGAATGTGATTAAAGAAATACATGCTGAAATAAATAATTATCTCTACTATTTCACATTCTTGAAATAAAGTAGTGATCCTAACTGACCTAAGACAGGGAATGTTTTCTACGATTAAATGTCAGGAATTATGAAAAACTAGATTAAATGTATTTGGCTATAATGTATGTTAACTTCTGACTTCAACTGTGTGTGTGTGTGTGTGTGTGTGTGGATGGATGGATGGATAGATGGGAATAGTAAAAGTAAAACATCTGGACTGTCATGAAAATGACCAGGACATTTTCTTGACAGGTTTTTGTGAGAATCACTCGTATAATTGGACAGACAAATGAAGACTGTAGCTTGACTACACAACTTGCTGTAGCTCGATTTTAATTGCGCAAAGCATACTGCATGTAAACATAATGACTGTTCAGGCTAAATTTAAGACCATTTTGCTAGAAGGGTATTGGCGTTGATATATTTTATAAATACAAAAACATGGGTAGAATAGGCCACCAAGATTTTATGATGAATGTTCAGTTTCAGTTCAGTCACCATTCACTAAATTCATGCAGAAAAGATACAATAAAAGTGAATGAGGCTAACGTTCTGCCTAAAATCTCCTGATTTCCACGGAAGTCAGTCATACAGGTTTTAAACGATATGAGTAAATAATGACATAACTTTCATTTTTCTGTGAACTATCTCTAAGTAATATGAAGTCAAGTGGAAGTGCTGTGTTGTGACACTTGCAGTCAGGTAGACGGTTCCTCACCTGGGGCTGTATTTAGCCCTGTGACAGTCTGGTTTGGGCACCTCCACGCTTTGATCAAAAGCAAAACGCATCCTCCGCCTATTTGAGTTCCTGTGGGATCCCCACTCCCCATTTCCTTGAAGAAAAAAAAAAAAACATCTGCAGTCTACTCATTCCCCCCCACTTTCAAGAGTCTGCACAACCTGACCCCCATCCCCCCCCCACAATCCCAGGGGTAAAACGATAGCGTTTCCCTAAGCCGTTATTATGCGTGGGGTTAGCTCACAGTATGACAATGCAGGAGTTCTTGTTACCGTCATTAGTGCCTCTGGTCGAGATGCACATGTAAGGCAGGTTACGGAGACAGACGAGACCACCCGCGAAGCTCCAGCCTGGAGATTAATCAGGAATCCCAGCATTCCCTGCTCCCCTGGACGGCTGCGGCATCATTTGACCCAGCGGCTCTGTGACCCATTTACCCGGTTCAATATTGGACAATGTTCAGATAAGCTCAAGCCCCGGTCACCCCTCTGATGGCAGTGAATGTTTGAAATGTGCTTGCCTGAGACTCAAACAACAGCTTCATCATCTAATTGCCTTCGCTCCAGAGACACTCGACTCGCACTTTAATCCCTCCTCGTCTTCTGCACACTTTCAACAAAAAGGGATCATATTTTCCTGTAAACATTGAGTAAATTAATCACATCTCGGCACTCTCCTGTAAGTTTTCCATTGAATCTTCTGCACGAGTTCTGTGAGACGTAGAGAGTTCTTCACATGGCAGCTTCCAGCCATGTTTTAATTTAGCAACTTAAGCCAGAAATGACCTTCGCCCATCCAGTTGGGCCTGTCAAGGGGATGGGCCAGGCCTGGCGTGATTGTGCTTTGCTTTCACCACATGTTTTTATTTTCCAGCTATCAAAGCCATTTACTAAAAAGTCTTGATATAGACTGATCTGTAGCAGCACTCTTCATTACACTCTGCTGTAATGCAGAAAGCATGGCTCTGTTACTGCTACCTATCTAGCTTTTTTGGAGGGTAATCAAGTTTTGCTGATTTTGTTCCTTATATTCTTTTTATCCGATCTTTGTTCACTGCTATTTCTTTGGCCATTTTTAAGGGAATATTTCAGAATCAATACAAGTTACGTTTACAGTAACTCACCCGAGGCCAAAGTATACTTTGGTTTTTGGTATTCCCGGACGTCTTGCGCACAGTGCGCATTGTGCAGAGTTCACCATTAGCTAATGTGCCTGGAGTTGACTGTGCTAAAAGAATATCACAAAGCAGTCGTAGTGCGCAGACGTGCTACAAACATGTCCATATAGGTTTGCACGCAAAAAGAGTTCACTTAAAATGCCGAGTGCTCGACTGCGTTCGAGATGGAACGGCACCTCTAAATTTAAGGTGTGCATTTACTTGAGTATCTCTTCAAAGGATTTGCACTCAAATAAACATTAAAATACACACATTATCAAAAGTATAGCCACATGACTTAACACATTGTTTAACATGAGGCTAGTGTAATAAAATCATTTGATAATCTTTTCTGTGCAAAGTTATTTGTAATATGTTAACTCCTGTCATGACAATGCAATGACTTTTGTGTGAACCATGCAAGGCTACCAGAAAGGGATGGTCAATATAGAGAAAAATTGTGGGCATGGGATTGTGGGTATTGCGCACAATTTCAATCATTCCCGCAAGTTCAGCGTTCATAATGTGGAAAATTCCCACACACTTTTATTCGCTTTAAAGTGCAGCAGTGAATTAGTAAACCACTAGAAACAGATGATCAAATCAATAAACTTGTTTTTGTATCAGACTCTAATTCCAGAAGCTGCATGAGTAAATCCATTCGGTCTCTCCCTTTCTTTCTCGTGCGACAGTCAGCAGTGCGTTTGAGCACTCGTTGAATTTAGTGTAAGCTCACGCAGTGAGGAGCGCTTTGTCACATAGTTACTGAACTTAAGATGTTACAGATGCATAAACCTTTCTAAACTTATTAATTCGACATGCAAATGGCTTTATACCGCATTTCCGTAAGCGAGTTCCATCCAGGGTCGGAAATTAACGGGGGCTCTGGGCAAAAAAATTCCCCTGCAATCTTACATAGTTCCAAATATATCCATTGCGATCTTCATAAGAATTTTCGCTAAACAATATTTGTTTCGTGTCGTCCGCTGTGCAGATGTTGGCGGATGCTCGCGCCATAAATTCGCACAGACGGGCACTCCGCTTCTCACGCACCGCATGAGTTCGGTGTCGTGCTCCTGCGCTAAATTTACTAAATGTTACAATTTAGTTAATAATAATATTAACAAAAATAATGTCTGGATGTGTTAAATAGCCTAGATGTTAAAAGTTATTAATGATACAATAATAATTTTACAGAACATTAACCACTTTTGGTGTATGAATCATGTCTCTGACTAATGTTCATTGTTTAATGTTTATTTTTGCATTGTTTTATTAAATTGGCATGGAGTTTCTAAGTTTTTTTTATAAGCTCCTCATTCCAAATCTGGAGAAATGCTGTCATCTACTCCTCTGTGTCAGTGCATTAGTTTTGTAGGCTGTTAATTTAATAGCCAAAATATTTGGAAATATGGGTGAATGAGGGAAAAAAAAATGTTTCAGTAACAATGCACATTATGCAGTGTAGAGATCATGCGATTTTGTAATGTTGAGACATGCCATTTTAAAATGTAATTGTTTAATTTAAAGTATTTGACATAAACGGATGACAGAGTAATTTTAAAAGGTTAGGGAAAAATTACCTTTGTAAAGGTAAAAAATGCCCTCCATATGAGCTGTGAAAGGGGGATTATTTACTTTTGGCCCACGCCCCTCAATCGAGTTTGATTTTTGGTCCTTTTTTGGGCAGCTCTGATCTAACACATTATAATCACTTGTTTTGAACCTGAAAAAAATTCCTTTAAATATGAGGGTTTTCTTTTTGAATGTTGCAACATTCATGATTAATTTAGTTTGAAACATTGCCGTTGTTGTCATTCAGGTGGTGAAGTAACCATCGCCCGTCTGTCTTCAGGTTCCAGCAGTACACTGGAGATGTTTCCAGTTCTCGAGGACCTTTTTAATGTAAAGCGCAGGCGAGACAAAGAAAAGCAAACATTTGCTATACAGAGTAATTTAAACCATGTTTGTATGAGGTCTGGATGTGAATTGTGCTCAGGTATTGTTTTCAATAACAGTGTTGTCATGGAGACCAGCATTGCATGAAATCCTCTGAAATTATTTTAAATATGTCCCTTGTGAACGCAAACTTTTGAGGCTGTTTCACTTTTGAGCTTTTTGGCTCAAACTAGCTGCTAATTGTGTTTTTTTTTTATATCTGATGTTTTAGTTATTTAAATAAACCAGTGTGAGGATGAGGGTTTGTGTTTTGCTTCCTGTGCCTTGGTAGGCCACGGAAAGACTTGTTGTCTTGTTGTTGATTATGTTGAGTTGACCTGTAATTTTGTCTCTTGGCTGCGATATTTAGAAGGTCACAGATGTGTGTATTGATGTGATTTGTTTTTTTTGTTTTTTTGACCTGTATCTCTCTCCTGTCCCAGGATCCTGTCTTGGCCGAATTGCTACATAGTTTCAAAGATCAAATCGTCGGCTACCACGAGCATGACTCCTTGCTGGACCACAAGGAGGAAGAGGCGCTGAGTGAGGAAGATCGCAAAGCAGCCTGGGCTGAATACGAGGCGGAGAAGAAGGTCTGTAGCCACACAAACCTTTTATATATGACAACAGATGTGCATTGTGTTTGGAGAAGTACTTTATATCATATGAAGTTCCATGACAGGCATTAGAATATCTTGCTCTAATCTTGATAACAAATCAAGTTTTCAAATCACAGAACCCGATACATTCCACTTGCCATTCAAGCAAATATTAGGTTAAATGATAAAACTGACACACATGAACACGAGAGAGGTCTTTTAATGAGGCTAAACTACATGCATATGTGCTTGCATGAACAAAATTCCACAAAAGCTTCAAAGTATAGCTGCTCGTAAATAATAAAGCTCTGTTTAGAGCTACATAAAACCACTGGGAGCTACCAAGAAGCCTTGTTGCTTCTAATAGGGTGGTAATGGTTAATACATAGACCCACTGCAGCACACATTTTATGAAAAATGTAGTACAGTGGATCAAAATAATTTCCTTATGTAAATCTACAAGCAGTGTTGTGGGTCCAAATGATGGCTAAGATCCTGTGTCTATACCCATACACAGTCCTGGAACCCTTTGTAGTACTCAAACAATCAGAGTCTTTGTCTTCAGATTAGAGACTCCTCAACCTCAGTCGTGCAGGTCAGCAGCTCATTAATGGAGTATATTGGGAGAGAAATGCCTAGTTAGAGAGTGGGACCCTGGCTCTTGCAAATTCACCATTATTAATTTTTCAGTTGCACTTGTCTGATTTTCTGGGAAACATTGCTGCAGTCAACTAGCAATAGAGCGCAACTGTCAGATTCCCGAAGTGAAAAATCCCATTTATTTTTTCCACTAATTGATTTTTTTAACAGTAACTTATAAACCTTTAAAGACAGACCTACCGTGAGCTTCAGGGTTGTTAATTGCATCTTTTGAAGCCATCAGTCCACGTTATTTCATCTTCATTATTTAAAAATCCTGTTTAATTGAGCTGTTCTTGTTGTCAAAAACCCTGAAGAGAATTCGTCATGGCTTCCCTCTGGATTTTCCTGTGGGTTTTTATAATGAGTGATTTTGAACTTATGAGTAAAGTAAGGACAGTGGTAAACATTACTTGATGATACGTTGACGTTCTACAACATAAATTACACACTTTCAAACCTCAAACGTGTATTTTGAAGGCGTTTTGAATTGCATTCTTTTTTCAAAAAAACACGCCGGCGTCAGAATTCACATTTGTGTGTATTTTATGTTGTAGAACAAAACGTCAACGTATCGTTAAGTAATATTTACCACATACCTTATTTTACTTTATAAGTTCAAAAAACCCATAGGGAAATCCCAAGGGAACCCATGGTGAATTAGACTTCCGGGTTCACCTACAAATTGACGTCATGGCTGAACAGCTCTATAGCGGAAATTCTGGTGAAGAACTATACACTACCAATGATCCTGCTGATTAAAGATCCACCAATCAGAGAATCGCAGTCAAAACGAGCTCTGCAACGACCACTCGCTTCCATAACTGTGTATGACGTAATCGAATCGGTCTCCCTACACTCTCAAACTAGTTATGTATTTGCATATATCTGAATATTTTGCAATAAAATAAAATGTACTGCTTCTATACAACCAACATTTTTAGATTTTCCATCGTTTTTAATTTGATTGCATTATTCGCAGTGCTTCATGGGATTGTAGTTAATTCCCGTTAATGTCTTTTAGTCTGATCTGAAAACCTTTTTGCTTCAAATCAAAGTTTGTAATGTTGTGATTCACTTTGGAGCTGGTTGGTTTGTTTCATGTCTTAGACCTCATATGAACATTTTAAATAAAAACCCTATATAAAAAAAAAACAAATAGGAAAGATACTTACGGGACCAAAAATTTGATATTTAACGGGTGACAATGACATATTGGGTGGTACCTTGCTGTTTGATTACCTGCTTGGTCTCAATTGAAATACTGAGCATTGAGACATAATGCAGGCTTTATATATATATATATATATATATATATATACTCATACCATATTCTTTTAATTCAACTTTGTATTAGTTTTTGGCAAGACACTTTAAATATAATGCTCAAGCCAGAGTAATTAAATCAGTGAATCACTTGGCAGTAGCTATTATTGGCGCATAAAGAATTCACCTGCTTTTGATCATCGCAACAATCATTTGTGTATTTTAAGATTTGAAGACTTTTGTCTAATTTGGTTGCTTAAAACCATTATCGTTGTCAGACCCATTTAAGTGGATTTTAAGATGCCACTTTCAGTGATTGGAGAAACCTGACTTAGTTGAAAACACCCACTGAGATTAAATGAGTGTCCGTTTATATTGTCCTACGGTCTGTGGTGCAGCTGTGATCCATGCCACAATCTCTGCCGCGCACCTGCTCGTGCCAGGTCTGAACACCGGACACTCAGCCGTGAAGTGTGTTTACGAGATGCGTGCACCAAGGACCCAATTAGAGGGCAAGAATGACCGCATCTGCCTCGGTAGCTCATTTGCACACAAACACTGCCGTCTTGCTGACCTTCAGCAGGAGAACGCTCTGTTTAGATCAGTAAGACAAACACAGCTTGGGCAGGACCCTAACAAAGGTTCACATGGGTGCACATCAGGATTTTTTGGATACGCAAGTGATTTGTTGGCTGGGAATAAATCGTTCACCATAGGTCTTTACCAAAACGTAGACAAATCATGTCAAAGTTGCAAATCAAGTGGAAAATGAAGTCTGAAAGCAATGCTTTGATTACCCTACAGCAAGTGCAATGGGAGAGTGACTCATCTGTCAAAGCTTAACTGTGATTTGAAGATTATTCATAATTTTTAGTCTTTCTTGTTGACCTCATCTCGTTAAGTTTCTTTGGTTCTGTCCGGCTGATATACCTGCTGTGCTGTCGTTTCAGGGTCTGACCATGCGTGTCAACCAGCCGTCGTATTCTCAAATGGGCATGGGAATGGCACCGAGCAACTACTTCCCCTTCAACGTGGCTGCCTTGGCCTCAATGTCCAACCAACAGCTGGAGGTCAGTAATGAGCACCACATGCAATTTTCACATTCCTCAAGCCATCAGCTAATTGTGACATGTGTCCTGAGGCACCGACATTTGGCTTGGCGCTTTTCCAAGGCAGTTGAGCTATCCTTTTTGTGCCCAGAATGCTGTTAGATTAAATTCAGGGATGTTGTTTTCTTTTTGGATTTGATTAATCAAGTAAGTGAGCTGCCTCGCTGTCTACTACCTACATAGGCAACATCTTAACTGAAATCAAACCTCATAAGTGACTGATTTGGAACACTCTATAGGAGTCTCTCTGCGCAACTCACAATTTATTTTAATTGAGTTTGTCCATCAGTATTGAATGAAATATGTATTGTTGGCCATGTAGTAATTGTTTCACTGAGCTTAGCAATTAATTCTGGATATATGTGATGCTACCTTTGGCCAAAATGAAGTATATTAGAAGACATCATAACTATACTGCCTAACTTTTGAGTCTGTGATGCTGAAAAAATCATTTCTCAGGGCTCCAGACCAAAAAAATGACTTAACTGAAACATTAAGGAGCCAAATGGCTGATTTTAGTCGCCAAATCATATAGTTGCTCGATTTAGATTGTTGTTCAGAAACCAGATAGAAAGCAGAAGAAAAGATGACTGAACCCATTAATCTGAGGTTTAATAAACAGTATATAGAGTTAGAGATTCGTAAGTTTGCATTCATATATACATACGCACATACATATAGTGTGTGTGTGTGTGTGTGTGTGTGTGTGTGTGTGTGTGCGGGACTTTTAATTAAAAAGAAGCCTGAAATACACATGGGACTCCTATTTTGAAATGTCTGCGCTCCCAGTTATGAGCTCACTGATGGATGATTCGCTGAGAAAGTGACTCTGATTCAAACTGCTAACCTGAGCTTCTGAGTTCACACCCTGAAAAGCGGCACGAGACACACTGGTGTGCGCTCTGAAGATGTATTCAATAACTCACAAGATGATATCTGATGAAACCGCATATGAACGCACACAACCCGACTGTCGCCAATGGCGACTAGATTTTAAATGATTGTCGCAATCAATTATTTTCGGTCACATTTGCGACCATTTTAGTCGCAGTCTGGAGCCCTGTTCCTTAGAGGTCGTTCAGACCGAACACATTCTTGCATTAAAAAAAGCTAGAAGCTGCGCAGCAAATGTAATAAAATGCACGTGTCTTGAGATGCATTTTCAAAACTTGAAGTCCTTTTAAAATTGACATGGCATCCTAAAACATTGCGCTCTCGCATGAGACGGTGACAAAAAAATTAAAATTGTTTATAAAGGGTTTAAACTTAAAAACAGTGCAGATGGTTGCAAAAACACGTTCTGTGTGAACGGCCAATAATAGAGCCCTAGTGTCTTTCCCCCCTAACACATTTTCTTTCCTCCTCCGTTCAAGGATTTGATCAATCAGGGCAGGCAGAAGGTGTTGGAGGCCACGAGCGCTCTGAAGTCGGTGCCCAGGGAGTCTCTGGAGGACATCCTCGGGCAGGTGGTGAGTGATGGGAGAGAAGGGGGCGTGAGGGGTCACGGTGATCCCTACAGTGAGGCACTTAACCAGAATGACTGAACATGCACTGTTCCATTGTTCAGGCTAAGGACTGTACTGTTACAGATTTAGTGTTGCTTGCGTGAGCCGTCATGAATAGCCGATGTTCACAGAACTTTTTTGTTTATTTTTTATAGTGACAAGTAGTGCTGTAACAACTAATCGGTAATGAAAGTAATCAACAGCAAATTTTATTATCGATTAGTCAGATACGTTTGGCATGCACTGAGAAATTCTGTCGGTGACATCATTTAACAGTAGTGAAAAATGGGTTTGCGTGATTAAACTTGTTTGGGACGAGCTGAAGCTGGAAAAAAAACGACCTAATTTGTCTAACGCACAGAACGAGAGCCCAATTCAAAGATCATAAGCATTCAGTTTAATGTGGGCTGTCTGCTGTGTGTGGCAAAGTAGTTTAGCGCAGAGTAAAAAGAAATTAATTCTAATCACACAAAGCATGGATGGGTTGAAGAAACCGTGCAACTCCTCTCCAGCACTTCTGTGAGATGCTCTTAAAGAGACAGTACAGTTTAAGCGTCTGTTATACGTATCAATGTAAACACCTTAACAAATAGGTTCCTACAGCATCTATGCAGAAGTTTGGTAAAATAGAACAGAATTTTGTAAGTTTTTAAAAAGCTAAAATGTGACAAATTACAAGATATGAAATATACAGTTTCACATACTATAGCCTACATGTTAAGCACCTGAAGTCTTGCAAATGTATATTGTAACAATTATATTTTAAACATTTTATGTACACAGTGTATAGCATACAAACATTTATTTTTTGATTAATTGTTAATTGATAAAATATAGGAAATAAGCTTCTTTTTTTAGCCGATTAATTGATTATCAAAGTAATCATTAGTTGCAGCTCTAGTGACAAGTATCACTATTACTGTTGCTAATACTTGGAGTTTGTTCAAATCCCTAACCCCAAGTATTAAACCTTGGCCCACAGCATTTATGTGGCAGAAATAAATGATATCTCAAATCATGCAAGTGGTTGAGGAGTGATGCACTATGCCTTTTTTGCCTTACAATTCCCATAGACTTGTACAGAAGATCATAGAGACTTGAGGATAGGCTCTTTTAACTTAAGCAATCACTCAGAACACCCCGACAACCACCTAGAACACCCTTGCATTGTGGTGCTGATTTTGGCATCTGCAAGCACCACTCACATTTTCTTCAGAAAATGTAAAGTTCTAGTGTAATGTATTTAAGCTCACACTTATTAGTATACATTTGTTCTGGGAATGTATAGTTTGCCGTTTCAGCAGTATTAAGCTTGAGATATTGGACTGAGTCCTTGACTACGAAATATGTGTGCGTGTAATGAGTGTTTAAGCATTTGTTTGTTGAGGTCTACCTGGTGTAACAGGTGTGTTGTTTTTGGCAGTGGAAGGAGAACCCGAGTCTACTGGAGGCGCAGATTCAGTCCATGGCTCTTGGGAGGCAGGCCGGCCAAGAGATGGAAATCAGTCGCAGGGAGGCCATTTACCGTGATGTCCTCAGCAAACAACAAACTGTACGTTTGCTCATCACTCACTTTCTCTCTGTGTTGTGAAAATACTGTCATCATTTACTCACCTTCATGTCATTCCAAACCCTGTATGACTCTTGTGTTTGGGGAACACAAAGGGGAGATGTTACGCAGAATGACAGCTTCAGTCACCATTCACTTTTATTGTAGAAAGATGCAATAAAAGTACATTTGTGTTCCATTTAAGAAAGTCAGGGTTTGGAACAACATGAGGGTAAGGAAATGATGAAAGAATGTAAAAGAATTAGGACTGGGTAAAAATATTGATTTTCTGCTGCATCACAATCTTCATTTGAATGATCTCGATTCTAATCCCAAGATTGATCTTTTACTCTTATGCGCAACCGTCCACTACAATGAAAGGAAATCACTCGCATTTGCATCCAAATTTTGCACTATACGACTAAAAATGTCTATGATTATGATTTCACTCACCAGTGATTGTGTAGTATAGAGGGGAAGAAGTTCAGCACAGAGATCCTTTCAGTGTGTGTTGAGAGTAAATGTTTGGTTTGATTCATTCCAACGAGTGTCCAGCGAGATCCACACAATGCATTTGTCAAAAACAACAAAAAATAAACATAATTCTAAGCACACACAACATTTACTGATGCTCTTTACAGAACTTGTGAGACAGTTTTTACCACATGTTCAACAAATCAATATAAATACTTGTAAATAGTACAAATGATGCATGTAAGTAATAAACATTTATTTAGAGAATACATGGATTTGTTCATTTTTAAAAAGCTAAAATGTGACCAAAATGATGTAAAATTAATATTTTCATACTGTACCTAGTTGGAAGGTCTGCTGTATAATTAACAGCATTAGCTGGGAGAGAATTACCATCATATGTAAGCAAAATGGACATTATAGCTGAAATATACCCTTGTGATATTCCTATATCGGAATCGAAAAGAGAGCTTGTGAATTGGAATCGAATAGAGTTGGGAAATCTGTATCAGTACCCAACCCTAGAAAGTATATTGGTGAATTCCACTGTTTAGAAGTTCTTAAGATATCTGTATTTTCTGTTTAATATATTTTTTTTTAAATAGACTATATTGTGTACTAACCACGCTTTTTTTTTTTTTTCTGGATCAAGTATTTTTTTCTTTCTGGTTTTTCCAGGCCTAGAAAAGTTACAGAAAAATGTAGATTCACAATAGTAATTTGTGCGATTGCTACATGAAAAGTTTGAATCTACCAAAAGCAGCTACGGGGAAAATGAGTCTTTATAAGAGAGAAGCAATAATAACAATGACAGTAATCTGTGAAATATCACAATTAAAGACTAATCCTGAGGTTGTTCTGATTCACTGATCCTAATGGAAATTTAAAGCTCAAAGCTCCAGTAATCTTTTAAAGAAACTGGGTGTTTCAACCCCTCAAAACCAGCACTTTTTGGGCATAATTTGAATGAAGCACCCATTGAAAACCTTTCTTTTCTGGCAGCGTTTGATTGTAAACCATAACCTCATCTATAGTGATGTCCAATTCATGGAGCGAATCATTCTTTGAGTCAGTTCTTTTTAATGAAATGGTTGAACTGGATCACAAATGGATTTGAATTTTGAATAATTTTTACAAATACTGATCTAGTTATCGCAAACAATTGTAAAAGTCATGGAAATTCTTTGGACAAAAAGTGTGTGAGATCTAAAAACTGAAAAATATTGTCTCATCTCTATCTTTACTCCAGCTGATGATGTACGTGCAGAAGGTGATCACCAACCGTAAGGTCCAGGAGCAGCAGATGGCCATGGCTAGACAGGGTCTACTGTTGAACCAGCTGGCCATGCAGAACAGCCTCGGAGGTCCCATGAATCAAATGGATCTGCTCGGGTTGTACCAGCAGCTCGGGGCACTCCAAGGCCTTCCCTCCTCTCAGATGGGCAAGAACCCCGGCCCATCTAAGGGCCTTTAGATGCCTCTGTTTGACCTACTGCCCCTCGGTGTTCCCAAGGCTGGACTGAGATGGCCAGAACACCTGCAAGAGGGGATCCTGGGACTTTGTGAAAAGGGGTTTTTAGCAGTGCAGTTTATGTATATAGCCTTAATGTTATTCAAGTTTAATTCTTCTTTTTTCTGACGTATTTTATTTAAGATTAAAGAAGATGAATCCCCAAATGCTTTTAGGCATTGCAGGTTTTTTTCCCCTTGAATAAGGGCTGTGCATATATAAATAATTATATTGCAAGGAAAACAGCGTGATTGAAGAGGGACCATAGTGTTACACCGTAGAGATTTCTGTTCTATAACTGTCGAGAAGATTTCGCCCCAGTAAACACTCTCTGTGTTAATAGTAGTGGATTGTCATCGGTGTTGTGATTAGCCAGTGCTCCAGAGACACTGCGACAGACACCTTAAAAACGTAACGTCAAGTTAAATGGCCTTATATCATGCAGCTAGATCTCCTCTGACGTTTTAAAACCCCTTTTCTATTCTTCTTTTAGGTATTTAAACTCGTCGTTGCTTTTCATGCTATGGAATGTCTGTGTTGTTTAAACTGCTTGCTGAATTCCTCTGGACTTTTGTAACATCAAATTTCTCGTTGTATTGTTGCCTAGCATATTGTTGTGAGTACTGTTTTTTTTTTTTTTTCCTGTTCTTTTTGCTTTGGTTCGTTTCCCCACTCACGTTGGGTTCACGCCTGAGCCGGTGTCTGGCAACGGGAGTTTGGTACATGTTTGTGCAGTTTAACTGGGGTTCAGCCTGTTCTAATCTGATAGTGCTCACCTTTCCCTATCAGGTTGGTGCTCGGGTTGTATCTTTTTTTTTTTTTTTTTTTTTTTTTTTTTTTGGGCACATCTCCGCTTCGAATGCTAAACTTGATGTTTTTCATTGGCAGCCATAAGCTCTTTGATATACACAGGAGGTCATTCGGAAATGTATAGGAACTTTTTTCCCTTCTGAAAATGTTCTTAAGTTAGTATATAAACTTCTGCCATTAATAAATTCTGCTACTTAGTATTTAATATTACATTTAAATAAAGTGACCAAAAGATCAGCTACATGCAGTACTTGTTTGTTGGTGTTTTCTCAAGGTATCCAAGTATGTTTTTTTTTGTTGTTTTTTTTTTGGTTTTTGTATTTCATGGGGGAAAAAGCTACTTTTTGGCTTTGTATTAGGATATTTGGATCTTTTCTTGTACATGTTAAGATGTGCCACACCCATCCCATGATGCAGCAGTGCAGTGTACACTCTGAGGTCTCCGAATGAACCAAAATTATTAATTTCTCCTATGCTGACTTGATTCAAATACTGATACTAGTAAGTTAATTCAGTTAGAAATCATATTGTATACTTCTTGCTTTTAATAAATGTTTCAGGTCCCATGTTCCGCAACTCATTAGTGCATGTTATTCCTAAGAAGGAAAATGCTTGTCTTGGTAACCTCTAAAATGACAGTCACCTAGGCCCTGTTAAGATGCGTGGGTGATCCGATCTCAAGTAGAAAGGCGAGAGACTTCACCTTTTAAACCTGGTCATAATATGTCACTTTTGACCACTTGTGATTTGAGGGGAGGGTGTGTGATTTATTATTTTTGAAGCTCTTGTTCAAACGTTTAAGCAATTTACATTTTGATCCCAATGTGGTCGCATGCTTTTTTTTGACCACCTCCGAATGTGGTTGAAGTGGACAAATCTCAAACCATTTTAGGCCCAGTTTACAGCTGTTCAGCCTCAGTCTCATTTCAATCAGATCGCTGAACTCTTTTTAATAGTTTAAAATGTAAAACATTTAAAGCTGAAGTGTAATTTCTGAAAAACTAAACTTTTGTTTACAAACATCTTCCTTGGGGGCCTGGGTAGCTCAGCGAGTATTGATGTTGACTACCACACCTGGAGTCGTGAGTTCGAATCCAGGGCGTGCTGAGTGACTCCAGCCAGGTCTCCTAAGCAACCAAATCAGCCCAGTTGCTAGGGTGGGTAGAGTCACGTTGGGTTAACCTCCTTGTGGTCACTATAATGTGGTTCTCGCTCTCGGTGGGGCGCGTGTTGAGTTGTGTGTGAATGCCGAATAGAATAGTGTGAAGCCTTCGCATGTGCTACGTCTCCACGGTAATGCGCTCAATAAGCCACGTGATAAGTTGCGGAGGCAACAGAGATTTGCCATCCGCCACCCGGATTGAGGCGAGTCACTACACCACCATGAGGACTAAGAGCGCATTGGGAATTGGGCATTCCAAATTGGGGAGAAAAGGAGAGAAAAAAAAAACCCAGCTTCCTGAATACACACCCGTCTGCTGTTGATTGAACAGATAGTTCCGCCCCCAACTCACACCATTGGTTGAGTCAATGTTATTGTGTCCGTATGGACGTGTCGCTCAAACAGAAATTTTTATAGCACCACAGAGACAGTGGTTACAATTTTCAAGAAAACTGACCTACAAATGGCTTACAGTTGTTTATATTAAGCTGGGTAAAGAGAGAGCATTTTAGCACAGTAAAAGTTACGCACTTCGGCTTTAACCAATAGCCAAATAGCTATTTAGGCATTATTTTTAAGCGTTTTCAGACCTGTAGATTTGTTTTATTTGTTCCGAAACAGGGGTTAAAATTGTAACAATGTTGCACTTTCTTGGTTTGGTTCACTTTCACAGGGCAACATTTCAAAAGGACCAAATTTTTGTAAATAAAAGTCACATATGAGCAAACTGTTCACTCATTGGTCAGAATGTTTGTGTAACTCATACATCAATATACCTGTTAAAATGATACACCTGTAAAAATTTGTCAGCCTGTACAAATGTTTGGGTATCGTTTATGTCAGTTATGCAAAACGTTGGCACATAGTACAGAATGTACATTCAAGTTAGAGGTGGCGCGGCAAATAAACATCTGTCACTCGGATGGAGTTGTAAAATTAAAAATTATGTCTTTGTTATTTTTATCCATCATTAGTTTCTTTTGCATTATTTCTCCATTGAAAAGTGCCTGTTTGGTCACAGAGCTCTCCCTCTCTCTCGTACATGCAACGCATACAGCAGAAGGTGTGAAGCCACATAAAGATGGTTTTTATCTGTCAAAAAGTTGCTTACAACATCCGACGATGTTGCTAAGGCCTGGGTCCGTTCTGCCACTATCTAAATGAGAGAAGGGATTGTACTAAAATTGTAAACTTCCTCCTCCTCGTCACAAATATACATCATAACTAATTATGCAGCACACTTCTTTCATAATTTAATCTGTTAACTTTTACAATACAGCTTGTCAACTTTAAACAGCCATTTTTAAGGTAACTGACGAGTTTTGATTTTTACTTGAGATATTTCACACAAAAATGAAAGTTGTCATCACTCCTGTATGACTTTCTTATTTCAGTGGATATCAAGAGGAGATATTAGGGAGTTCCAGTCACCATTCACTTTCATTGAATGAAAAAAATATGCAGTGACAGTGAATGGTGACTGAGACTAAACGTTTTGCTTAACATCTCCTGTTGCACGGCAGAGAAAAATTCATACAGACTCCAGGGTGACCAGTGATGACAGAAATTTCATTTTTAAATGAACTGCCCTTTAACTACATGTTAACGTATTTGTTAAATGTATCTGCCAAGACCAAAATATATAAATGTTATTCAGCACATGCTAGACCTTATTCACAGCAGCGCTATATTACATTTTTGATGAGAATGACAACGAGGCTCTGAGGGACAGACGTACAGTCTCTTCAATGGGTTGCACTGCAGTTTATAGTGTTTTTGGATCGTTCCTCAGACAAAACATTGAAAAAATATATTTTCAAGCACATTCGGTAGACAAAAAAAACTCCAGACAACATGAGTGATGTGATCTTGGAGATTTTACAGATTTATACCATGCGTGCCATTGAAGAGACTGTAAGTCTATCCCTCACAGCTTCATTCCCATTAAAAATCAAACATGGCGCTACTATGAATAAGGTCTATTGCGTCACGTCTTGCTGGAAAACAAGTGACTAAAGAGAACGGTCACAATGTAGGCTACATACTTTAGGCTACATGCATTCATAATTTATTTAGAGTTTTAATGTTGTATAATATTATTTAAAAAAGAAAGTACATAAATGCACAATAAAATATATATATAAAAAAAAAAACACATGTCCAGAGACATCCAAGTAGCCTCAGTGGTTTTGTGCGAATTATTTGTTTTTTTAATTTTTTTAAAAAATTTTTTATTATTATTATTATTATTATTGCGAAAGTGGTCATACATTTTTCTTTTATTTGGCCTTAAAAAGTCTTACATTTAATTCCTTTGTATCTGCAGATACCCTGTCCAACAGACTACTGTTGTAGTTAATGCAGCCTTTCTAAAATTCTGTTAATTCACAGTAATTTAATGCAGGTTTATGTAATAAAGTCTACAGCAATATAAAAGCAAATAGCGATGCATTTTGGGCAGGGGGAAGCCTTACCTTAGACCTTATTCACAGTAGCTCCATATTTGTTTTATGACCTTAATGAAAACGAGTATGACGGATTGACGAAGTCTATACAGTGGTATGCACTGAATTAAGCTCCTAGATCACATCTCATTTTACAAAACCTGTGTTTTCTGGAGTTCTTTTGTCCATTGAAATTTTTGGGAAAGGTTTTTTCAGAATGATCCAAAACACTTCAAACAACAGTGCAACCCATTAAAGAGACCACAAGTCTTTCCGTCACAGCCTCGTTTTCATTCCGTCAAAAATTAAAGATGGCACTACTCTGAATAAGTTCCACTGGGACAGTAAGATGCTCTTGAGGGTTAACTTGACCTATACCCCCATATCTGGTCAAAAAGCAACCTCAAAAATGGGGGTCAGCAGTATGGGGGCACTCTTCACGGTGCAGTCAAGTTCCACTCTACATTTTAGTTTTTTCGCTCAGAAATGCATCACATTACGGAGGTAAAATCGGTTGCGGATGATGTTTCATGTTGACTTTAACAGTTCTAGAGGTGGAGTACTAGTATAATGACTTCTGTTACTGGATCTTACCCGTTCTTGCACAAAATGATTTTTTAATACAATTCTTTGAATAAATGAATGAGACCAACATCGTCGGATAGGACACAAAGAAGCGACTTGTTGGGACAGCTCTCAACTGTCACACCCTGAGAGTCTCATCGCCATCTTCACACCCCACTCTACCCCTTCAATCTTTCATCCACTATGTTTTCTTGTCCTTGCTATTATTTTCATTTCTTTAGCTGCCAGGGTTTCTCCCCCTCTTTTCCATTCGCCCCATCCTGCGTCCCCCTCCCGAGGCATTCACAGCTTGCATAAAGCTGCCAAAAGAGAAACATTACAACTATTGCAGATGTTGAAATGTTGATCCCATCCTTCGTATGCCCAGATTACCATCAGCTAACTTTGCAGCACATCCCTGCAGGCCACAAGACAGCTGTTCCCTCATCTATCCCCCCAATGTTAAACCTGCTTCCGTTCACATGCCCCAAGAATATGCGTTACACTTTATAATACACATTATATGTGTTTACGCTCTGAAAGAATTCAAGCCTGTTGGCTGCGACTCTAACAATTGATCATCTGAGCGCAGCCGAGCCAAGGAAGTTGTCAGGCGTTGGCGATGGGTGGGGTTGCTAATGTTTATAAATCTGGATTGTTCTATGAAGCCAAATTGTTCGTCTGATGATGTAAGCAGACTGAAAACCTATAGGGTCCGTGGGCAAAGTCAATGCTGGTCCTAATCTTCACATGGGAGTTTTGTGTTGCTATGATTTACTATACATTGGATTTCTGAGAAACTCTACATGTTATCAATACTATATAGATAATATTGTTGTGCTGCCGACTTTTCAACAGGTTTGACGCCCACCAGCGCACCACATTCCCTTTTATTGTTTCGCCTTCTGTGGGCCGTTGATTTATGCCTCTACATGCTGTTTAGGAAGAACTTTCCCACAGGTTCCCTGAGCCAAGAGCTGTCTTTTTACATCATCAGCTAACATCCACATCTCTCGGGAGCTGGATTATTCTGTGAATGTTGCTGTGATGTTCTGGACTTTAAGATGTTTTTGAGAAACAACATTTCACAGATTGACTTGAGTCCAGTTTGGGTGCCGACCACCCTCTTTTCTCTGGAAGAGGGTCTTGGAGTCTTGGATACGTTTCATTTTAGATTAATGACCAGCGTTTTGACAGACCACCTTGTGAATCTTAAAATGACTATGTATTAGTGTTTGTGTTTTAAGGCAAACCTAACTGCAAAAAGACTTATGCTGCGTTCGTGTCTTGTCGGAATTACTGTAACTATGAAATGGCAACTGGAGCTATTAACGACCTTGAAAGTTATTTGTTTCCGTGGCAAAACAGCTTTGATGTTGATAACAGCAAAACATTTGTCACTTCATTAATTCACCTCTATATGTTCTTGCAAAATGTGTAAGAACAAAAAGTGCTCTAAGTAATGGCATAATAAAATTGCATATCAAACCAAATTGTTCACTACCGTTAACTTTTGAGGCTGCTTACATATTGGTTCCACATGACGTCATGACTCTCAAGTCAGAATTTTTCCAAGAATTTCAGAGTTTACAACTTATAATTACGAAGGCATGAACACTTTTTTTTACAAGTCAGAATCTCGTAATTACGGTATATTTCGACTCGACCTGAATGCACCATTAGGCCACTTACACACTAATCCATTTTCATTTGAAAACTTTGTTTTCAGTTTCCCAGTGACATTGTTTTCCAAATTATACGTGAATCGAGCGTTTTCGAAATGTTTGGTGGAGGAAAACGCTGTTTTCAAATGAGAACTTAGTGGACAATGCCTCAACCTATATAGCCAGGCTCACATAGAATCTGCCTGCAGAATTTGAAGGGCTTTTTAAGTTCTACACATGCATGTTCGTTTGTTAAATACGCATGTTTGGTAAATATTTTAGCTAATTGGAGTATGTTTAAAGGAATATTCCGGGTTCAATACAAGTAAAGCTCATTTGACAGCATTTGTGGCATAATATTGGTAACCACAAATTAAATACTTTAAACTCGTAAAGAAAAAGAAAATAGAGGTTACAGTGAGGTACTTACAATTTAGTTGAATAGGGTCATTTATATGTGGGGTTTAAAGGCACTTTTAGAAATTTCTAATAAAATTAGAAATTTTATAAAAGCACTTACATTAATTCTTCTGTTAAAACGTCTGTATTATATGAGCAGTAAACTTTAAGTAAAGATTTTATTGCACTTAAATCATGTTTGGAAGTATTGTTTACATCTTGTCGCTTTGAAACAGTGAGTATTTTAACGTTTACGTATTTGCTCTATTCACTTCCATTGTAAGCAGGGTTGGGACGGTTACTTTTGAAATGTATTCCACTACAGATTACAGAATACATGCTGTAAAATGTAATTTGTAACGTATTCTAAATACTTTGGATTACTTCTTCAGCACCGGTAGATTTTTTCACTTGTTTTGACTATAAAAACTCTGCCAGTACAGTAAGACAGAATACACGTTAAAAATACATTCTCTGAAAAACCTAAATATCTTATGCAGTGTTGTTTCTAAAACAAGCTAAAGCAAACTGATCTTGTTTTAAGGATTTTTAGATATTTTTACAGAAAAAAAAAAAAAAACAAATCTGATGAAGAATATGATTTTTGCCCTAATATCAAAGGTCTTACTAGAGAAAAAATAATTAATTTTCTAATGTGGATTTTTTGATAAAGTATGATCATGCCTGGTAACATGTGCATATAAAATGGCTAGAAATAGCATTTTATCTTAGCGTAAAGCTGACAATTTACACAAGGTTTATATTTATTTCTTCTGCTCCAAACTTACTTCAAACTTACTTCAAACGTACTTCTCTGTCTGCTCATATGAATGTAACACATCATAAGAAAGTGTTTCACCGCTGTTCAAATGCACTTTGGATCACATCATTTATATGTATAAATGTTTTCCATCTGAAAGGACTAAATATTAAATGAAACAAATGACAATAAAATGCAAAGTAATCTCTTCAGTAATCTAAATACTTTTCGAATGATTTAAATTGTAACTGTAGTGGAATACAGTTACTTATATTTTGTATTTTAAATACGTAATCCCATTACATGTATTCAGTTACTCCATAACCCTGATTGCAAGTGCCTCACTGTAACCCAGATTTGTGCTTTTTTTTAAAAAGGAGGGACAAGTAGAAATAAATGTTATGGTAATCAACATTATGCCACAAATGCTGTCTATTGAGTTTAACTCGTATTGAACCCAAAATATTCCTTTAAGTGTAGTACTCTCAACACAATTTAAAACATTTTACTGTTTAAATCAATTGGCTAGATTTCCACAGATTTTCCAGAAAATCAGTTAAGGAAATGCAAAAAATAAATAAATAATTCCAGCAGATTCCATATGGGCCTGCCTATAGCTTACCATGCTAAAAAGTACTCGATTAATAATGCTAATGTCTACACTGTGATATAAATTGTGTTTGCAATCAAACCTAATTCAGTGTTTCCTTTCATTTGTACAGGAAATTCTTGCAAATATGGTCACTGACAAATACTTGATAGCAGGACAATTTTATTGTCGATCATTCAGGTCAAATGGTTTAGCCCTTCCGTACAATCTCAGTAGAATCTACAGTTCCGATAACTTCAAGTTCATTACAAAATAGAGTCTTTGAAATAAATAAATATATTTATATAGAGATTTATAATTATACTTCATATGTAGAAAATAAATATATTGTACATCTTATAAATAGGTTCATCCATATTTACATGTCTTTCACTTACATTTTTAATAATGTTCCTGACAGCCTGAACATTATAAGTCACTCTTAGTCAAATGACCGAAGCCTCTACCAAACCCTTCTGCAAGCACCATACATTTTTACATCTTAAATAAAAAGTGATATCCTTAGCTATATTCGCTTTTTCTACCAATTGGAATGTGTTGCCTTTTGTAATTATCAGATTAAACCTTTTAAAAGTAGTAGACGCCAATATATCAAAGATAATCTGATTCTGTAACATTTTAAGTGGGGAACAATGTAAGTCTTTTTCCCCAACTTACAAGTGCTGCTTTTTCGTTCAAAATAGATATATATATGTTTTTTTCCAGTAGAAGCTGGTCATTTTTCTTCACACCAAGTGTCCTTAAAGTTATGTTTATCTGAAAAGCTTTTGCTTTGCATACATCCTACAGGAAGGTTGGGGTATATTCCCATGTCCATCTTCTTGGTAAGTGCCGTGTCCACCTTTTATGACCTTTCAACATGACCCTTTAAGGCAGTTGTTGGGCAAAGGCATCTTTTTGACATTAAGACATTTATGTGCTTATTTAGTTTTGACACTAGTTGTTTCCAGAGAGACAATGTGGTCCACTTTGCAGAGATGTGTGAATCCAACAAATGACTGTCAGAAGAAAGGGTGTTTGCATGACATGCATGTCATGTGACTCTGAAGTCAACACCTCTTTTTCAAGACATCTTTTGGCACCAGCTTTGGATGCAGGAATGTTCCCTCTCCTCTGTGGTTTGAAACCCATTAAGGAGAGGAAACAGATCCATCCAGGACACACACGTACTGTTTATCTCAGTCACCGTTGGAGAGGGGCTCCTCATTTTGGATCAGAACCCAAATATAAACAGTTGCGAGGCGAGAGAAGGAAGGTCTTGTGTTTCTTAATGTTCCTCAGAGTCCGTCTTCCCCATCTGAGCCTCCAACCCAGCAACTCTGGGTGATGTTCTGGTCACCTATGCTGGAACAAGTCTCTGTAGGCCTGGGGTATCTTCTCAATCTCAACTGGCCTGGGAAGGAAGTGAGTCAACTTCTGATGCTTTTTAGTCCTACCGCCTTCTCGAGGCGAGCCATCTTTGTTTAGGGCCACGTAATAGTATCTCTCAGTGTCTGCGTGCTTGTAGAGCGTGGATGCGTATGTGTTGTACCAGTTCTCTTCGAATTGCTCACGGAAAACGCATTCTGCTGTCAACTTCTTCTGCAAGAGAACCAGAAAGAGATCATTGTTTAGGTGTAGATTCTAACTGTCTCAAAAAACACACTATACACTGTGCACTTGCACTATACTCTATGCACTCGGCCATCTAGTGTACGAATTTTCAAAGTGTAGTATCATCTCAAATGAAACACTAAAGCCAGAAACGTACTTTATGAAAGTACGCGTACGCCGATGCGAGCGCTTTGCCAACACATGGCCCGGTTGAACACACAACTTATTGCATTAATGTACTATAGTTATAGTAAAGTCTGTGCCATTAAACTGGATTTATGATTCAGGTAAGTTTCTATAAATATATAGACTTCACCTAACTTGCTCAGCTATATTATCTAACTGTTTCTGTGCCTTTACAGTACACACACAAAAAAAAGAAAGGTTGTCTGATTTACTTAATCATATTATTTGTGATCTACACAACAAATGAGAGAGATGAGAGAGGGGAGACTTAATAGTGTTTATTTTTGGGATTTAGAACCGATTCTGTTATGCTGAGTTACCATTGTGCTGAAGAGTGGAGCTTTTGCTTAGGTTGAGGATGGGCACACAAAATGCTGGATGTTGCTTTACTCCAGGAGCAATTACTATTTAGCATTAGCATGTTAATGTTAAGCATTGCTAGCAAAAAGTTAGCTAAAAAGCATAACCTTTCAACATAAATGTGACAAATATTTGTGACAATAGGTAATATAAAAAGAACTTATTTTCATTGTAGAAATTACTTGAACAATTTGTTTCCTGACAAATAATTAATTAGCTAAATCAAGAGGACAAGATATGTTGATGCAGCTTAATTGATTTACAGTGCATCCGGAAAGTATTCACAGCGCTTCACTTTTTCCACATTTTGTTATGTTACAGCCTTATTCCAAAATGGATTAAATTCATAATTTTCCTCAAAATTCTACAAACAATACCCCATAATGACAATGTGAAAGAAGTTTGTTTGAAATCTTTGCAAATTTATTAAAAATAAAAAACGAAAGAAATTACACGTACATAAGTATTCACAGCCTTTGCTCAATACTTTGTTGAAGCACCTTTGGCACCAATTACAGTCTCAAGTCTTTTTGAGTATGATGCTACAAGCTTGGCCCACCTATTTTTGGGCAGTTTCTCCCATTCTTCTTTGCAAGACCTCTCAAGCTCCATCAGGTTGGATGGGGAGCGTCGGTGCACAGCCATTTTCAGATCTCTCCAGAGATGTTCAATCGGGTTCAAGTCTGGGCTCTGGCTGGACCACTCAAGGACATTCACAGAGTTGTCCCGGAGCCACTCCTTTGTTATCTTGGCTGTGTGCTTAGGGTCGTTGTCCTGTTGGAAGATGAACCTTTGCCCCAGTCTGAGGTCCAGCGCACTCTGGAGCAGGTTTTCATCAAGGATGTCTCTGTACATTGCTGCATTCATCTTTCCCTCGACCCTGACTAGTCTCCCAGTTCCTGCCACTGAAAAACATCCCCACAGCATGATGCTGCCACCACCATGCTTCACTGTAGGGATGGTATTGGCCAGGTGATGAGCGGTGCCTGGTTTCCTCTAGACATGATGCTTGCCATTCAGGCAAAGAGTTCAATCATTGTTTCTCATGGTCTGAGAGTCCTTCAGGTGCCTTTTGGCAAACTCCAGGTGGGCTGTCATGTGCCTTTTACTGAGGAGTGGCTTCCGTCTGGCCACTCTACCATACAGGCCTGATTGGTGGAGTGCTGCAGAGATGGTTGTTCTTCTGGAAGGTTCTCCTCTCTCCACAGAGAAATGCTGGAGCTCTGTCAGAGTGACCAACGGGTTCTTGGTCACCTCCCTGACTAAGGCCCTTCTCCCCCGATCGCTCACTTTGGCCAGGCGGCCAGCTCTAGGAAGAGTCCTGGTGGTTCCAAACTTCTTCCATTTACGGTTGATGGAGGCCACTGTGCTCATTGGGACCTTCAATGCTGCAGAAGTTTTTCTGTACCCTTCCCCAGATCTGTGCCTCGATACAATCCTGTCTCGGAGGTCAACAGACAATTCCTTGGACTTCATGGCTTGGTTTGTGCTCTGACATGCACTGTTAACTGTGGGACCTTATATAGACAGGTGTGTGCCTTTCCAAATCATGTCCAATCAACTGAATTTACCACAGGTGGACTCCAATCAAGTTGTAGAAACATCTCAAGGATGATCAGTGGAAACAGGATGCACCTGAGCTCAATTTTGAGTGTCATGGCAAAGGCTGTGAACACTTATGTACGTGATTTTTTTTAATTTTGTAATTTTTTTTTTTAATAAATTTGCAAATATTTCAAACAAACTTCTTTCACGTTGTCATTATGGGGTATTGTTTGTAGAATTTTGAGGAAAATAATGAATTTAATCCATTTTGGAATAAGGCTGTAACATAACAAAATGTGGAAAAAGTGAAGCGCTGTGAATACTTTCCGGATGCACTGTATGTGAAACCGATGTACATGATTAAATCATGTAAATTCAACGCATTTTTTCAGTATAGTTGATTTGAAAGAGAAAACTCACTGTAGAAGCGGACAGTTCACATTAAGGTTTGCTATAACACCCCTTGTGGCAACGTTGAGAATGCAACGCATACTTGCGTTGTGTTATGAATTGCAGTGACACATTTTAAAATGCTACTATGCACAAAATTGAGCTTGCATAGCTAGAAGTGCCCGAGTTCACGTATTTGCGTAGAGTATGTTTCGGCCTAAGTTTTTTTTTTTTTTTTTTTTTTGTACACAAGTATTCGCTGTTTTTTTTAGCATACAGAGGTGATGTTTCAAGTGCACATGTGTTGCCATTAGCTTAAAATGTTAGCCAACCTCAGTTCAAGGCTTATCGCAAATAACGTACATATTTACACAGCGTGGTGTGATGATAGTGTTCAGCTCACATTTAGAACGTGCTGTCTTCATAAAAGTTTCTCTAGTAGCCACATTCACCATTAAAGTACTACTCAAGGTTTAATACATGTTAAGCTCAATCGGAAGCATTTGTGGCATAATGATGATTACCACAAAAATGTATTTTGACTTGTCTCTCCTTTGAAAAAAGGCAAACAAAATCTGTGTTACAGTGAGGCACTTGCATTGGAAGTGAATAGGGCCAATCTGTAAACGTTAAGATACAGTTTTAAAAGTATAGCCACAAGACGTAAACAATATGTGTGTTCATTGCCATGACGAAGTAATGCCCATAAACCCTGTAATCCTGCAAAATGCTGATTTAAACAATTTAGCAGCTCACATTATACACAAGTTTTAACAAACGAATTAATCTCAGCTCTTTTATAAAAAATATAAGCCTCAAATATCTGCCTTAAACCATTCAAAATTGGCCCCATTCACTTCCACTGTAAGTGCCTCACTGTTACCTCAATTTTTCCTTTTTTTAAGGAGGGACGAGTCGAAATAAATCTGTAATCAACATTATGCCAAAAATGCTGTTGAATAGTGCAGAAGTATACGATTTGGGACTCCACTACTGTTTAAATTTACATTCTAACTGTGTCCCAAATGATGTACTGTTTATTCACTCATTTGCAAGATGCTGTCTTCACAGAAGTTTTGCTATTTGCCCCATTCACCATTAATTACAATTGTTTTGTCATCTCTGTACTCGTAGTACTCTTCTTTTCATGCATTTTCAGTGTGAACACTCTACTAGCGCTACTAATGGTGCTTTCACATCATGTTGGAATTACCATAATTACAAGACTCATGTATTCGTAGAACTCGAATTCGGAGTTTACAACTTGTAATTATTATGAAACCTGTAAAAGGATACAATGTGGCTGCTGCCTCTATATAATAGCAAGTGTTACCTGGAGCACTTTCTTTGTTCTTCAACATTTAGCAAGAGCATTTAGAGATGAATTAATGTAGTAATTAAGTGTTGCTGTCATCAACAACAAAGGCACGTAAGGATTTGTTTTGGCGTTACAAATGTTGCCAATGAAACAAATCATTTCTCAGTCCAAGAACCACTCCAGTTAGAAGCTCTGAATTGTCAGCCTGTAATTCCAGCAAGATGTGAATGCAGCAATACACTAAAGAACGGTGTAGAAAAGTAGATAAGTATGTGATTTTAGATGCAGCTTCTGATTTGGAGATTTAATGTGCACTGCATTATTATTTTTAATTACAGTAGCGAAACTGGAAACATCTTGTATCCTGCCACAATATACTCCCTCACCAAGACAAACCATTAAAGGTCTAAGATGATAAATCAAAGTGTGACACTGTTCCTGCCCTAACCCAATCAGAAACATCCTAAGCCAAACATCCTGTAGAGTGATGTCTTCAGTTGATGATCCATGCTCTGTGTATCAAGAGCACCCAGCTTGTGTAAGCGTGTGACTGCATGTTTTAGTGCTAGCATGCGCCTCCCATTTACAGAGCTCCAGATGCATTGGAAAGCATATGGGTGTGAAGACGTGTTGCTGTTTCGTTCTCACAGCGCACAGTTTACCCTTGTCACCACTGCAAAATGAGTAGAGTGGAAACTATCTCGGGCCAGACAGCAGGTGCTCGCTGCACCAGAGAAGGGAAAGTCATTACGGGCAAGCGTTGCAGTTTACACCCAAAATCATTCTTTAAATCTGTTAACCTTTTTTGTCTGCTTCCCCCATGATGCAACGAGGCAGTCTCACACAAACACGGCAGCCTGAGAGAGTCTGTGTGGGCTGCTACTACTACAGCGCTGACAGAACTCCATGAGCAATGGCTTCGGGTTAAGCAGGTGAACTTTCGCTGGCTGACTACACCGCTGAGAACAATGGAGGACACTGGGGCTACATCATGTTTCCTGCCAAAAAACAGTCGTGCAATGGGCCAGGCTCAAGTCTTGGGGTCAAGGCAGTACAAATAAAATGAGTGTTTAAGATAAAGTCAGCCTTGAAAGTTCTGTTAAGAAATGTTTTAAACAGTTTTACCAAAAATAAGCCAGGAAAAATAATGTTAAAGGTGCAAATAATTAATATATGGCTGTTTAATTAGATCTAGCAATCACTAAAAGATTTGAGCTCATCTGTTTACTCAAACATTTGGAGTATCTACCCAGGGGCATCCCATCTGTCCATGAACTAATAGTTTCTATAGCCTTGTAGTAAAGTATTGCAGTATGACTTAGTACAAAATACCTTTAGGAATATATATATATATATATATATATATATATATTACACAGTACTGTGCAAAAGTCTTAATATGTTAGTATGTCACATAAGATGTTTCACAAAAGCATTTGTCTTAAGATGGTTATTTATATCTGCTACTTTAGTGTGCCAATAGGAAATATAAATGTTAGGTATATTTCTTGAACCTTTACCTGTCATTTGCTTGCTCACTGCGCCATATTCTCAGAAAATCTGCTATGGAACAATATTGTGAAATTGCTATACAAGTACATATGCATGTAATTGAAAATGTTTCTCTTTAGGTTTATATACAAACATATGATAATAGTGAAAATAACATAAGAAAAAATGTGCTAAATGTAATACAAAATACTTTTGGAATGTTTTAAGCATTTGGTTTTAGTACAATGTCAAAATTAAAGCAAGGGCGTAGCCACAGTTAGAGATCATTCTTTGACTTCAAATCAACTGTATACACTCACCGGCCACTTTATTAGGTACACCTGTACATCTACTCATTTATGTGATTATCTAATAAGCTAATCGTTTAGCAGCTTTGTAATGTATAAAATCATGCAGATATGGGTCAGGAGCTTCAGTTAATGTTCACATCAAAAATGTGATCTCAGTGATTTAGACCGTGGCATGATTGTTGGTGCCAGACGGTCTGGTTTGAGTATTTCTGTAACTGCTAATCTCCTGGGATTTTCACACACAACAGTCTCTAGTGAGCAGCAGTTCTGTGGACAAAAACGGCTTGTTAATGACAGAGGTCAGAGGAGAATGGCCAGACTGATCCAAGCTGACAGGAAGGTGACAGTAACCCAAATAAACGCATGTTAGAACAGTGCTAAGCAGAAAAGCATTTCTGAACACACAACATGTCGAACATTAAGGCTGATGGGCTACAGCAGCAGAAGACCCCTCCGGGTACCACTACTGTCAGCTTAGAACAGGAAACTGAGGCTGCAGTGGGCACAGGCTCACCAAAACTGGACAGTAGATGATTGGAAAACATCGCCTGGTCTGACAAATCTGGATTTCTGCTGAGGTACACAAATGGTAGGCCCACTGCGGCCTCAGTTTTCTGTTCTTGGCTGACAGAAGTGGAGCCCAACGTGGTCTTCTGCTGTTGTAGCCCATCTGCCTCAAGGTTCAACATGCTGTGCCTTCTGAGATGCTATTCTGCTCACTACAATTGTACAGAGTGGTTATCTGAGTTACCGTAGCCTTTCTGCCAACTCGAACCACAGAACTGCTGCTCGCTGGATGTTTTTTGTTTTTCGCACCATTCTCTTTACACTCTAGAGACTGTTGTGTGTGAAAATCCCAGGAGTTCAGCAGTTACAGAAATACTCAAACCAGCCCGTCTGGCACCAACAATCATGCCACGGTCGAAATCACTGAGATCACATTTTTCCCCATTCTGATGGTTGATGTGAACATTAACTGAAGCTCCTGACCCATATCTGCATGATTTTATACATTACACTGCTGCCACACGACTGGCTGATTAGATAATCACATGAATAAGCAGATGTACAGGTGAACCTAATAAAGTGGCCGGTGAGTGTATATAATGTAAAAAATAGCTGTAAATTCTACGTTTTTTTTTTATTCTGTTCTCAAACGAATCATAACAAATTTGTGAAACTGAGAATAAATAAATAAACGACTAAATAAATGACAATGTGACCCAATTGGTTGCATCGCTGTCAATCAACTCCTCCAGAAATGCCATATAAAAATGTATATTTGCCCAACCATTTTTAGTGTGGCCCATCTAAAAGTTATTTTCTGTCTATGCCACTATAAAAGCCAATTATTTAATTTTGCTAACGTATTATCTTTATATATAGCACTTACTGTTTTTCTCACAAAGTATTGGTGTCTCCCTAGGGTGTTGGTGCCCTACTCAGGGAGCGGAGGCCTTGGAAACGGGGGTCCAATGCAAGGGTATCATCATATTTGGGGGTCCTTGGCATCAAAGTTTGAAAATCCCTGGGTTATAAAGTTTACCGGCATTGTGTCATCATGACAACAAAGTTGTAATATGGGACACAACTTTACACTGAAAAGGTTAGTAAGTTACTAATGTATAATGTTTACATCTTTTAGCTATACATTTGAAACAGTAATTATTTTAACGTTTATGGACTGGCCCCATTCACTTCCATTATAAGTGCCTCACTGTAACCACAACTTTTGCTCTTTTTAATTAACGAGGAACGAGTTGAAAATATTTTCTGTGGCAAATAACATTATGCTACAACTGCTGTTGATTCAGCTCAACTTTAATGAACTCAGAACATTCCTTTAAATGGATAGTTTATCCGATTTCATTTTCTCAACCTTATGACATTCAAAACGTGTATGACTTTTTTTTCTTCCGTTGAACACTAAAGGAGATTTTTGCTTTGCAACTTCTTTCCATACAATTAAAGTAAATGGTGACTGAGACTGTCTAACCTTCTTTCTCCGTTTTTGTTCTATGCAAGAAAGTCAGTCATACTTGTTTGGAACATCATGAGTGTGAGTAAATGATGGCATAATTTTCTTTTTTGGTTGAATGGTTACTGGTTCCTTGAATTCTACGCAACAGAAATGCATCTGCAATCAAATGTGTGTGTTGAACCCAGGCCTGAACCTCCAGGTGATTTGTAGTAAGAGTGCATGCTGACCAGCGCTTACAGTCTTGATTTTAATAGGATGCTATCACGTTACACGTGAAGTCATCTCTCTTCTTGCTTTAAATAGGTTTGTTTTAACTCAAGATCCACAGAAACTTGCTGGGGCCCCCGCTTATTGTCTGCCGAAATCTGATAGCATGTTTTTCCCACAAGCATGGCAAAGTCTGCGGAGGGGGAGGCCAGCTGCATTTTCCTATATATGGTTCTCTGCTAGAATACAAAAAGTAAGTTCAATCCTGCAGCACACTTTTATCTCCAGGTCTCTTGCTTACAATTTGCACACTCCCGCTCAGTCCTCACGCGACTGTATGGAGATATGCACAAAGCCAGGCACGCTCTCAGTTCGTATATCCACGATATGTGGGTGTGTATATTGTACACACTTCATGTGTCCCTGGAAGATATGTAAATATTTTAAGTATGGAGCGAAATGAAGAGGCAGTTTTTCTTCGCTGAGATTGAATGCTCTTGCTTAGGGGTCCTTCTTGTGTGAAAATGTATGAAGACAGAAACAAGGTGAGCCAGATGGACAGAGCTGCGATCAGACCCCACTGATCAGAGGTCAGGGCTCGCGGCAGTGGAAACATGGCTTGTTTTGTCTGGTTTAATGTTGTACATCTGCATCATATGGGAAACAGACTATGGGCTGGTGGATGGGTTGCCGTCCGCTCCCCATTTCAGCACCGACTACATTCCTATTGGTACACTTCATAGAGCGGAACCGTGTGTTGGTGCAATGTGTTTGGAGTGTGTGCGAGCGCAACAGAGGCTTGACTTACCGACCCATAGAGTTCACCTTTCTCGTTCATCCCCAGATAGAGGCCAGCATCCACGCCTCGTATGCTCACCAGTCCGACGGCCAGACTGATAAACTCCAGAATACCTGCCACAGAATTACATGTGTCAGACATTGTACAGACACCTTACAACTGCAGCACAGCTGTGCGTCAGCTGAGTATATGAGTGTCAGGGAGATGTAGCCAGCAGTCGATTTAAATATCACTGCCTCTTAGGTACAATGTTTCTTGCTCGACCAGAGTGGTTGGTGGCAAAAACTTAGCGGCTGAAGATGGTTGGTCACTTGTTGAACAAGCTACTTAAGGGGCCTGTTTGGGACACCGGCATCCATAACGCAACATATGATGTTGACCAGCTGTTCTGTTTTTATTTTTCCAGCAGGGTTAGCAAGCCTTAAAAAATTCATAATTTACTCATCCTCATGTCATTCCAAGCAGAGGCCTATAGTAACAAAGTACAAATACTTCACTGTACTTCAGAATATTTTTTTAATATATGTACTTTACTAGAGTATAAATATTTCTGATAACATTAACCTTTACTTCACTACATAAAAAAAAAATAGGATAGTCAACACTTTGTGTTTTCAATATTTTGGCTGAGTTCGGAATGGCATCCTACCCATACTACCCTTACTACTACTGCCATATCTGTCTGTGGCAGAACTACTTTAGAGTAGTATGGTAGTATGCCATTCCGAACTCTGCATTTTTCTTTTCAATTTTATGCAAATGAGTAAATGTTGCATAAAATAAGTGTTTGTTTCACTTTAGAAATTTTGTGTACATCTGATTTGCTGTTGTTAAATTGTATTTTGTTTATCGGCATTTATATCGGCCATTCTGCTCTCTGGATATCGGTATCGGCATCGACCATTAAAAAACCCATATCGGTCAGCCACTACTACTGATAAAGTTACATGTAATATTTATCAGTTCGTAAGTGAATAAAGTGTGGTTACCATTTCTACACAAAGGTACAGTGTGTATGAACCAACAATGAACAGCTGTGCCATTATTTATGCCATTTACTTGTAATGTTGATGCTTAAGTACATTTAATATGTTACTTTAGACATTTGAGTATTTTTCTCATGTGCAACTTCAACTTTTACTTGAGTCAGTTTCCAAATTTCCATTACTTTTATATATCAGCTCTGTAGGTCCATATAATGCAAGTCAATGGGTACCAAAACTTTGAAGCTCCAAAAGCACATAAAGGCAGCATAAAAGTAATTCATAAGACTCCAGAGGTTTAATCCATGCCTTCTGAAGCGATATGATATGTGTGGGTGAGAAACAGATCAATATCCAAGTCCTTTTTTACTATAAATTCTACTCTTTGCCCAGTAGGTGGCGATATGCACAAATAATGTGAATCGCCAAAAACAAAAGAAAGTGAAAGTGGAGATTGATAGTAAAAAAAGTCACATGGACTACTTTTATGATACTTTTGGGTCCTTTACACTTTAACGTATGGTACTATCCACTCCTAGTGTATTGCATTGACAGACCAGGATATTCATTGAAACGTTGACATCTCACTAAAATTTGCTGACTGTGGAATAATATTTTATATTAATAATGTGTAAAGGGCTAGTTTACCCAAAAGTATTTACATTTTGTGAGCATTTACTCACCCTCATGTTGTTCCTAACCTGTATGACTTTCTTTCCTTTGTGGAAAACAAAAGGAGATTTTAGGCAGAATGTTGGTCTTAGTCACCATTCACATTCATAGCATCTTTTCATCTGTACAGTCAAAGTGGATGGTGAGTAAATGATGACGGTTTTCATTTTTGAGTGAATTGTCCCTTTAAGGTATCAGCATCACGATGCACATGAGCCCAATCTTGGCCGAAACCAGCTGTCCGCACTCTTTTGATTAAGACTAAGACAAATAACTACACCTTTGTGGTCTTCTACCACCACCTGGACTGAGTATGTTGTGATTTGGATGCCAAACGACGACACTGCAATCTCTCTGATGCAGTTAAGCAGAAGCATGTTTCATATGCGTTTAATCAAAGACACTGCCAACTCGCAACATTACCGACAAACGCCTCGCATTTGCCTTGAGGATGCCAGAAACATGACCGCAGACCACCCAATCCAGTAAAGCAGCTTGTCTCGGCCTAAAAACAAGCATTACCGCTGGATTCCACAGTGGTCATGCTTTAATTTAGAGCTATTCCTGTCTCCAAAGCAAGGGCTGCACCTGCACAATGATTACGGATCAGAGCCATGCAAAAAATGCTCATGTCTGGGCTCTGCTATCATTTGTTTATCATTGTAATACCAAGAACTCCTTGACTGATTTATTAGCGCTGTAATTAGTAGTGTCTGTGCCTGCATCGGTCGGGGTCCTTTGAACACATTTTTAGAGAAAAACAGCCTCACGCTGTGAGCTTGCTTTCTGCTGCAGAGGGGCACCTGTGACCCTGCCGAGGGCAATTCAAGTGTGAGACTGAGAGATCTGTTACTACTGCCACAAAAAGCACACTTTGGACACTTAAGCCACACTAAAAATGTCTGAATGTCATCACAATGGACGATAAAATATCAAAGCAAGTGGCATCTGCAAACAAATGCTGCAAGAGCTTTTCTCAGAACTAACTTCATTTTTCTGAGCCATTTTGGCATGACTTTTCGACAACTGGTTTCAAGATGATTTTTAGTGGATGTATGAAGTCAGTTTATCTCAGCTTCACACAGGTGTAGTTCAGCACATTAACCATGTTCCACTAACGTTGGGCAAACACAAAGTGTCCAAATACTTCTAGTTTTCAAAATGATTAAAATCTAATAACCTATTTTTGGGGTCACCGTACGTAGTGCAGGGGCCCCAATTTCAGGAAAACATAAAATTGTCAATATTGCGAAGAAAGTTTGTTGTGCCCCACTCATTCAGATCTACATCCCTGTGCGATAATCACCTATGAATTCTGCCCAAGTTATGCATGCAAGTTATGTCTTGCACTTGCATGCAATTGCAATATGAAAGAAAAGCGATGACAACCGAAACTGACAAATGAAGCATTAGAACACATTTGTTCGTAACTTTCAAGTGACGTTTCTATTACACATTCCCATAAGGTGGGAATTTTCCAAATGAACAGAGTTTATCTGCATGCAACACACAAACACACACTGCTTGACAGCAGATTGATTGATTGACGGATGGTCAATGCTCAGCGAATCATAGACACATGCAGCATTTTTGCCCATCACAGGTGTAAATAAAATTGAATATCTGACACCAGCTTTTACTGTGTCATTATACAGTAGGCTTTTTTTCTGAATGTATCTTTATTTTTAAGTGTATGTTTCTTTGTCTTGCATCACGGGGATGTTTTTTGGCTTATCCCCAACCTTGTTCAGCACCCCCAGATCGTCACCGATCCTCCACCAAGGTTCACAGTGGGTGCGAGACACTAAGACGACCAGGTGGAGAATCTGTGATGATCTGAGGGTGCTTCAGCAAGGCTGGAATCGGTCAGATTCGTCTTTCTGAAGGATGCATGAATCAAGCCACGTACAAGGTTATCCTGGAAGAACACTTGCTTGCTTCTGCTCTGACAATGTTCCCCAACTCTGAGGATTGGTTTTTCCTGCAGGACAATGCTCCATGCCACACAGCCAGGTCAATCAAGACCCTGTCATGACCAGCCCTATCTCCAAACCTGAACCCCATTGAAAACCTCTGGAATGTGATCAAGAGGAAGATGGATGGCCACAAGCCATCAAACAAAGCCGAGCTGCTTGAATTTATGCAGCAGGAGTGCCATAAAGTCACCCAACAGCAACGTGAAAGACTGGTGGAGAGCATGCCAAGATGCATGAAAGCTATGATTGAAAATCAGGGTTATTCCACCAAATATTGATTTCTGAACTGAAGTTAAAACATTAGGATTGTGTTGTTTAAAAATGAATATGAACTTGTTTTCTTTGCATTATTTGAGGTCTGAAAACACGGCATCTTTTTTGTTATTTTGACCAGTTGTCATTTTCTGCAAATAAATGCTCTAAATGACAATATTTTTATTTGGAATTTGGGAGAAATGTTGTCAGTACTTTATAGAATAAAACAAAAATGTTCTTTTTACTCAAACACATACCTATAGATAGTAAATCCATAGAAACTGGTCATTTTTACAGTGTTTTTTTTTTTTTTTTTTCAAGAGCTGTATATAAAATATGTGGTTTTCACTGAAACGTCACATATATGCAACATATATTTCAAAAACCAAAACTAGTAGAATTTAAATATATGCGCTATAATGTTATATGCATATATATATATATCAGATTTCTGTGATCCCAACATATAATAATATGTATTAATTGCGACTGAGATGCCAAAGCAATTTTTTAACACTAAAAGACATTGTTTGTTTGGTAGAATGTACGAGATGTCGCATCGTACAGTGATCCAGGTGCGCGCGCCAAAACTGCTGGCTCACCGAATCTGCTGTGGTCTTGTCTAGTCCCGTGTACCGTCCCGTTGGGAAATATCTCCAGCTGGAAGCCGGTGCGGCAGTAGAGCTGTCTCCTGCGCAGAATGCCCTTCAGGTGGCCAAAATCCGTGAGCGATCCGCGCTGCAGTCTGCCCTCAATCAGACCTAATCTCTCATTCAGACCGTCCGACAGAGGCACATTCCCCAGCGCTGGAAACGCCTGCAAATCCAGATCGATGGTCCCGAGAAATCCAGTCACCTCTGCCATAACGAGAAAAACTTGTGTGCTTAGAGACCGGACAGGAGAGAGACGCTCATTTCATCTGTGATTCAATGTGAACCGAGTCATTTATATAGACATCCATATCCTCCCCGAGCCACGCCTGGATGACATCCCTGCACCTTCAGCATGGCAATGGTGAGTTATTCCTTAAACTTTCATCACTGATGAAACACTAAAGCAGAAATGAGCGCGCGACTGATCTGTGTGTGCGTAAAGAAACACTCACGCCGCAAAAATTCCCAAACCGCGCAAATCAATGAAAAAGTGTGATAAAACCAACACTGTTCATAAAGTTTCTCAGACTGTCTGTCTGCGGTTTTGTTCCTCTAATCGAAGGACACCATGAGCTGCGTAGCTTTAGTCTGATTGTAGATCACAGTGTCTCTCACTGCATACCTATAGCGCGTAACAAGTCACTGGAGGAGTTTCAGGCTGTGTCTCAAAACCTAATGAGCTGCCTACTTAGCACTTTTTGGGCATCTTGGGCGCGTGCAGCAGTTTTGGGTATCATAGAAGCATTCAGCAACCTAAAACCAAGGGAACTGCCTACCTAGACAGCATTTTGGGGCAATATTAGCGTGTGCAGCAACCTCAAAACAACTGATCTGTCTAAAAAGACAGCATTTTTTGGGCATCATTGGCGCGTGCCTCTTCTTTGGGCATCCAAGTGGATACAGTACTTTTGGTATTATAGATGCATGCAATAACTTTAAAACCAAGTGAACTGCCTACCTGGACAGCATTTTTGGGGATCTTGGCATGCGCAGCATTTTATTGGGATACACGTATGGCTCTTTTGGGGTCTCGCAGGTGGATGCAGTATTTTGGGCATTATAGGTGCATGCAACAACTTTAAAACGTAGTGAGCTGCCTACTTAGACAGCATGTTTGGGCATCACTGGTGTGTGCAGCAACCTTAAAACGATGTGAACTGCCTACCTAGACAGGATTTTTGGGGATCTTGGCACACGCAGCATTTTATCAGGATGCACGCGTTTCTCTTTTAGGGTCTCACAGGTGGATGCATTATTTTGGGCATTATAGGTGCATGCAACAGCTTCAAAATGTAATGAGCTGCCTACTTGGACAGCATTTTTGGGCATCATTGGTGTGTGCAGCAACCTTAAAACCAAGTGAACTGCCTACCTCGACAGCATTTTTGGGCATCATTGGTGCGGGAAGCATTGTATTGTCATATGGATGTGCGTTTTTTGGCATCACAAGTGTATGCAGTATTTTTGGATATTATAGATGCATGCAACAACTTCAAAACCTAATTAGCTGCCTGCTTAGACAGCATTTTTGGGCATCAAAATTCATGCAGGAACCCCAAAACCAAGTGAACAGCCTACCTAGACAGCATTTTTGGGCATCTTGTTGCGCACAGCATTTTATTGTAATATGCCTGTGCTTCTTCTTTGGGCATCACAGGTGGATGTAGTATTTTGGGGATTAGATGCATGCAACAACTTCAAAACCTAATGAGCTGCCTACTTAGACAGCATTTTTGGGCACCATTGGTGTGTGCAGTAACCTTAAAACCAGCAGCATTCTATTGGGATATGGACGTGCCTTTTTTGGCATCACAAGCGTGTGCAGTATTTTGGGCATTATAGATGCATGCAACAACTTCAAAGCGCGTGCATCATTGGCGTGTGCAGCATTTTTTCAGTATACACTTTTTTTGGGGCATCACAGATGTGTGCAGTATTTGGGGAATTATAGACACATGCAACAACTTCAAAGCCTAATAATCTTCCTACTTAGCATTTTTGGGCATTATAGGCACGTGCTGCATTCTATTGGGATATGGACGTGCCTTTTTTGGCATCACAAGTGGATGCAGTATTCTGGGCATTATAGATGCATGCAACAACTTTAAAACCTAATGAACTGCCTACCTAAAAAGCATTTTTGTGCATCTTAGGCACGTGCAGCAAATTTGCACATTAGTAGACATGTGCAGCGACTTCAAAACCAAGTGAACTGCCTACCTAGGTAGTATTTTTGGTCATCACTGATGTGTGTAGCATTTTATCGGGATACACGCATGCCTCTTTTTTTGGGCATCACAGGTTTGTGCAATATTTTGGGCATTATAGATGCATGCAACAACTTAAAAACCTATTGAGCTGCCTACCTAGACAGCACTTTGGGGCAACACAGGCACATTCATCTGTTTTGAGCATCTCAGGTGTATACAGCATTTTAAACATCACAGGTGTATTCAACAATTTTGGGCCACATAGGAACGTGCAGCAACTTGTAACATAGTGAAAAATTTTGGGCATGACTGGTGTGTGCAGCAAATTTGGTCGTCATAGGCATGTCCTAGGTGTATTTTGGCCATCATAAACACATGCAGCAATTTCAAAACCATGTGAATGGCTTCAAATCCAGTGAGCTGCCTTCAAATATGATACATTGTGAGTGAACAGCACTTTTGGGCATCAGTGGCACATTCAGAGTCAGCTAACACATCTATGATATGTAAAAATGCTGTACACCTCTGCGATTCCCAAAAATGCTGTCTAAGTAGGCAGCTCACTAGGTATTGAGATGCGGCCTCAGTCTGAAGTTTTCATGGAAGCATTTTCTCCACCTCCACTGTGTAAGCAGGTGTTTCCTCCCTCAACCCTAGACAGCTGTTGGATATATACTGTAGGAATTAAAGGAGCAAAGAACAGGTTGACTTATTTGATTAAAGTTGAGCAGTAGGGAATGCATGCGGATGGAATTTCATAAAATGTGAAATGCATGCGTCATATGAAATACATAGGAGAAATACATCAAATGACCACAAACTTCATATGGATTCTTCTGTAGATGAAATGATGCCTGCTTAGCGCAGTCAGAGGCGACCAGCAAACCATGTGTACTTCACAAATCAGGGCAGGGTTGCATCTGTAAAGCATATGTCTGATGTGTCCAATACGCCCAATTTTTGGAGGGTTTAAAGGCAGAAATGTGAAGCTTATAATTTTATAACCCCCCCCCTTAAATAATGGTGAACTGTCACTTTAAATGATATGATGAACAGGAATTGACTCCATTTAAGTCTTTAAAGAAGCCATGTTCAAAAGTTGGTAATTCTACACTCATTCAACTCGTTTATTTGGAGATAAATATAAATAAAGATAAAGGGAATTCATTTTAATATTTAGAGCAATACTTGACTAAAGAGCTGATTTAGATTTCTTTACACTATTTCTTTAACAGTCACAGACCTAAGTGTCATCTTTATTCCTGTGGGTTACTATGCCTTTTAGATTAAAGTATCTAGATTCAAGTAGACCTCGATGCAAAATGTATGAACCAGAAGTAAAAAGTATTGACGTACTGTATATGCAGCATGTTTTGCATGTTTCTCTTATATATGTGTTCTCTTTAAGTGCTCTGGACATGAACATTTATAGAAACGCTTATATAAGTGACACTTGAGAAATGAACAAGTATCTGCAATACATGCCACCATGTGATATCCATGTGCCTAATTTGAATGGAGCATGTACTCCTGGAGTTTATCACTATGTTTATACATCTCTCTGATTTACACTGAGCTGCCGTTATTTTGTAAGGTCTATATATCCAGACCTCCAAATGCGTAACAGAATGTCTTTTGAAGTGTAGGCATTAGCTCATCCAAGAACAGTCAGTTATGATGTCACAAATGGTGCCAGTCTAATGTAAAACAAACATTTCGCCTGTGATCAACATAAAAGTGAATGAACCTGTCTTGCTTAACTCCAGTGAGAGACCCCCAGTTCATCTTCAGTCCAGTGGGGCATGCTGATTTGAAGAGGTCCACAGTCTGCCATGCAAGATTGGGCGATTTCCAAACAGCATTTTTGCGCCCTTGGAAGGGGACACCATTTGAAGGGTCTTTCCAAACAAAAGTAAGAAAATGAATCTTTTTACAAAGAGCCCTTCCACAAGACTGTTAGCATAGAGTACATTCATACAGAAATGCCATACTCCCTTCAGAGTACCCACTTCAAGGGGTCTGCCCTTTGAGTAGGGCATAGGGATGATCACTTTCGATTTAGACCCCCACAGAGCTAGCCATTTGCAAAGCCTGTTCAAAACTAGGGCTGCAACTAACGATTATTTTGATAATTGACTAATCTAACGATTATTAGAACGATTATTCGACTATTCGACGATTATTGCAACGATTAATCATTAGCTCTTAACCGACTATTCAGCTTGTGCCCCGACTTAAAAGGTTGTATTAAACATGCTTACTAACAATAAAGAGGACAAAATCATCTTTTAAAAATATCTCTAAATTACATTAAAGGGATTTTTTTTATAAGTTTAATTCAGTAAAAAAATTCACTGCAAAAAATCCTATTGTTTATTAAGTGTTTTTGTCTTGTTTTCCATTTAAAATTGTCTAAAAATCCTTAAAACAAGATATATTTACTTGAGAAGTTGCATATTGCAAATTTTCTTGATAAGAAATGCACAGTGACACACATATTATGATTCAATAAGTCACAAGTCATCACGTTATAATCTAGCTGCATCAAGTGTGCCGCTCGAGGGATGAGCGTCCCCGTGACAGCGTGTTCATCAGCCGGGTGCAGTTTCAATCTCTCCCCCTTAGATCGGGATGCTTCACGCAACTCATAGAAGAGGCACTGACTGCACAGAGAAATGACCGTTTCAGAGTTTGTAGTTATTTACATGACCTGCTTCCTTATTATTTGAACTTTAATAAAGCTTTAACACATTAAATATAACTGCATTAAAGATGTGACGTCATGGTGTTTCCTTTAAGGACGCTCAATATGCATGTTTTTTTCACAATGAGAGTGCTTCTGTATTAACTTATTTTTATAATTCCCTCTTACTTTACGATCTACATCACCTGAAGCTGTTTGGAAAGTTTAGAGTGCATCTGGACTGTGAGCTGTGTAATTCTTCCTCTCCTCATTCAGGCGCGAACTGCAGTGCTGCTGTCATGCATCATCATTAGAGTTTAATGTGATCTCATGTTACGTTAAATTAAAATTTTTGTTGACAATTTTTTATTGTCGATAATGTCGTCAACTAATCGTTTCAGCCCTATTCAAAACATATATACTTATCTCGTTTTAGACCATCAAACCAGCTTTTCCGGTTGTTCTTTTGTAACCGTGATACCTAAAAATAATAAATAGTACAAATAAATTGTGTTAGCGTAGTAACTTGCATAAGGTATATGCTAGGCTAGCAGGCTAATCAGTTAGCAGTATGATAAGATTGAATGCCGTCTAGCAGCATACTTTGCTAGTAGGCTAACCAGTTAGCTTGTAAGCTAACTGAAGAAAAAAAAAAAACTGAACGAGAAATGGTTATTTAGACCTTTTATAGCTTCGGTTTTATAATGTATTAAGTGACATCTCATTTAATTTTACATTCGCATAGTTAAGATGACATGCATGGCATGATTTTGCACCCAATAGATTGCTTTATTCAGGCAGCACAGTAAACAGTCATGAGAACTAAACCCGCTTGTTGTTAAGTGAACAATTTTCTTTAAAAAAAAGTTTTTTATCTATAGGTACATTTGTTGCTAGTCAGCTGTATTCTAAAGTTGACATGGTTGATTTATGACTATGAGTAAGTGTTGAAAATGTTCCCATATGCTCAGAAGATGAGATAGTGACCTCAAGATCACAGCTCATGCTACAGCACCTCTCTTGCTCTCCAATATGTCAAAACATCTCAGAGAATACAATTTCACCAGTTAACCATGCTTGAGCACTGAACTGGTGTCAGTGTTCATCTTACCTGTTTATTGTTGCAACAGTTGTTTGTTCTCTTCAGGTTGCATCATAATGAACCAGGTCATTTTACTTTTTTTGATCTGTATGACACATTTTATAGAAATCAATTGCTTGTCTTTTCAAGGATATTAGAACTAATTCAACACCTTGTATTAAAGGCCAATTCCATGCAAGCTGGAATACTTTCTGAAATCTCTAATACAATTACGGCTGATTTATACTTCTGCGTCAAACCTACGGCGTATGCTCCGCGTAGTTGCCAATGCGTTGGTTTGCATTTATAGTTCTGCATTGGTGTGTTTGTGTCATTTTTTGAGCACATAGCCAAAATGCTATTGTATTGAGATAAAAATGCCTTAATTTCTGAAATAACTATGTTTAATAAATAAACGAAGGCAATGCAACGGTACTGGTGTATTCAAAAGTATTTATTAAATTATTGAAACATTAAAAACAAGTTCATCAATGTAGTATTTAAATACATATTATTTATTATACATGTTGCCTGCCATGCAGAGAGACAATAAATCAGGCATATACTGTATGATTGATTTTGACTTGCTTAAATTATAATAAATATTGTGGCATACTTTGACGCTCCGTGCTGAAAAACATTCAAATCAAATCACTTTTATTGTCACACAACCATATACACAAGTGCAATAGTGAGTGAAATTCTTGGGTGCAGTTCTGAGCAACATAATAGTCGTGACAGTGATGAGACATATACCAATCTGCAATAAACATCTGATTAACACAAGACAATTTAAAATCTAATATACACATAATTACACACAACACAATATACAAATAATAATATACAATGTACAGTATACAATAGACACACTATATAATACACATTATACAATAAAAAAAAAAGTATATATAAAATATACAGTAGGTTGTATTGTACTGTATTGACATTCAGGCTGTTGGTTGATAGTAAGTTGCCAGTGTGTTGTTAAGAGAGAATATAATAATACTATAATTTATGACAGTCCGGTGTGAGATATAAGAGTAAGAGTAATAAAGTGCAGTGCTGATGTATTTTGATCGTGGGAGATCAAGAGTTCAAAAGTCTGATTGCTTGGGGGAAGAAGTTTTCATGAAGTCGGCTGGTGCGGGTCCTGATGCTGCAATACCACCTGTCTGATGGTAGCAGTGAGAACAGCCCATGGCCCGGGTGGCTGGAGTCTCTGATGATCCTCCGAGCTTTTTCACACACCGCCTGGTATATATGTCCAGGAGGGAGGGAAGCTCACCTCCGATGATGTGTCTGGCAGTTCGCACCACCCTTTGCAGGGCTTTGCGGTTGTGAGCGGTGCTATTGCCGTACCAGGCGGAGATGCAGCCAGTCAGGATGCTCTCTGCAGTGCTGGTGTAGAACCGTGCGAGGATGTGGCGGTTCATTCCAAACTTCCTCAGCCATCTCAGGAAGAAGAGGCGCTGATGAGCCTTCTTCTCAACGGCTTCAGTGTGGCTGGACCATGTGAGTTCCTCAGTGATGTGGACACCCAGGAACTTGAAGCTGCTGCCTCTCTCCACTGGTGCTCCATTGATGGTGATGGGACTGTGTTCTCTATCTCTTCTCCTGAGGTCCACCACAAGCTCCTTTGTCTTACTGACATTGAGGGAGAGGTTATGCTCCTGACACCAGTGTGTCAGAGTGTGCACCTCCTCTCTGTAGGCTGTTTCATCATTGTCAGTGATCAGACTTACCACCGTTGTATCATCAGCAAACTTAATGATGGCATTGGAGCTGTGTGTTGCCACACAGTCATGTGTGTACAGGGAATACAGGAGTGGGCTGAGAACACAGCTCTGCGGGGCTCCAGTGTTGAGGGTCAGTGATGAGGAGATGTTGCTGCCTATTCTAACCACCTGGCGTCTGCTTGACAGGAAGTCCAGGATCCAGCTGCACAGCGAGCTGTTTAAGCCCAGAGCCAGGAGTTTCTCATCAAGCTCGGAGGGCACTATGATGTTGAATGCTGAGCTGTAGTCTACAAATAACATTCTCACATAAGTGTTCATTTCTTCCGGGTGGGAGAGAGAAGTGTGTATTGTAGAGGCAATGGCATCATCAGTGGAGCGGTTGTTGCGCTAAGCAAACTGCAATGGGTCCAGTGATTGAGGCAGCACAGAGCAGATGTAATCTCTGATTAGTCTCTCAAAGCATTTGCCGATGATGGGGGTCAGAGCAACAGGACGCCAGTCATTTAAGCAAGTGATTTTGGATTGCTTTGGAACAGGCACAATGGTGGACGTTTTAAAGCATGTGGGGACTACAGACAAAGAGAGGGAAAGGTTGAAAATGTCCGTAAAAACACCAGCAAGTTGGTTCGTGCATGCTCTGACGCGGCCCAGAATGCCGTCTGGACCCGTGGCTTTGCGGATATTCACCCGTCGGAAGGATCGGGTTACATCCGCTACAGAGACGGAGACTGATCTGATCTCTGTAGCTTCGGCCGCGAGAGCTCTCTCCATGAGGGCGGTGTTATTTCCCTCAAAACGAGCATAAAAAGTATTTAGCTCATCCGGGAGAGAGGCAGCGGTGTTCACGGCGGAGTTTTTATTCCCTTTAAAGTCCGTGATGATATTAATTCCCTGCCACATGCTTCTAGAGTTGGTGGTGTTGAACTGTCCTTCAATCTTGTTCCTGTACTGACGTTTAGCTGTTGCTGTTCCGTTTTTCGGAGGGCATAACTGGCTTGTTTATGCTCATCCACGTTTCCGGAATTAAAAGCGGAGGTCCGCGCATCAAGTGCCAATTAATTTGATAATTCATCAAATTAATAACTGCTTGCTTGACCAACACACAATGGGTGTCGTTTTAAAGCTTAAACTATTTACTATGTATTTAGGCAAAATAACCAACTCTTAACAGATGCTTTTTTTAATCTGCTGACAAATTAGAAGTGTTCCATTTCCAACTTATGAAATATGATTATTTTCACCATACAGTCAAACATACGGTCAAAACATCATACAGATCAGAAAGTTCTCGAGTAGAATATGACATATTTTTACACTCATATACCTGATATATAGGGAGTATTTATTATTAGATGTAAACTGATGTGACTTTTTCTCTTGTTCATATAAAACAGTATATAAAAACAGCAGATGCTCACAAAAAACGAAACGGGTCCAAACACAATGTGACACGATCACTGATAAGTGGCTATAGATGCATAAAATAATCTTGGAGAAAATGTGACGCTACCACAGATAATTTCTTGTCATGCTGTAGGCGGTCTCTGGTAACACAGCGGACCAATCACAGCTGTTGTCGTCTGTGTCGACACGCAGTTACATTTTTGAAGAAGTGCATGTCAGGCTACGATGCAGCTACACATAGCCTACGCCGTAGGTTCGACGCATAAGTATAAATCTGCCTTTAGAATGGGCTTGACTGCTATTTCCTGTCACTGGGTTGCCAGCTGGTGCAGAGTGGAGTCTTGATCTTGTGGTATTGGTCTTAAGATTGCTTAAGACCACATAAACATGGCCTTGGTCTTGGGTTTTGAAAACTGAAAGTCTTGGTCTGGATCTGGTTCTCAGCTTATGGTCTCAGCAAAGACCACAATCTATTTCCGACATACTAAAGGTGATAATTACCTCAACCACAAGCCGGCATGGTATCTTCACCGTTACAAATTCTCAAGAAAAGCTATTTGCCACTGTACAAAATGGCTTAGTGTTTGAATAAATTTAACATTTTCTCTATTTCACTTCATTAAATTGGACAACTTGGTTCTAGGATCAACAAGTCTTGGTCTAGGTCTTGGGGTTAGGTATTGTTCTGGACCTGGGCCACAAGGGGTCTACTCTTTCTGGGTTTAAAAGTATCTGGATTTGGTTTGGGTCTTAGGGGGTCTAGTCTTGGTCTGGGTCTTGGAGGATGTGGTATTGGTCTGATTATTGTGGTTTGGTCTTGGTCTAGATCTGGGCCTCAAGGGGTCTAGTCCTGTCTGGGTCCTAAAATGTTTAGAACTGGTCTTCGATTTGGTCTTGGTCTAGCTCATGAAGGCATAGTCTTGGTCTGGATCTTGAGGGTCAAGTCTTGGTCCTGGTTTGGCATTGGACTGGGTTTTAGGGTTTGGTCTTGGTCTGGATCTGGGCCTTAAGGGGTCTATCTTGGTCTTGGTCTTGGAGTTAGGTCATAGTTTTGGATCTTAGAGGCTCTGCTACTTGTCTAGGTCTTGGTTTCGGTCTTCAAGGGTCTGGTATTGGTCTAGGTCTTGGTTTGGTTATTGGTTTTTTAGGGTCTAGTCTTGGTCTGGGTCTTGAAGGAAGTGGTATTTGTCTCAGTATTGGGGTTTGGTCATGATCTAGGTTCCTAAAAGGGTTTAGAATTGGTATGGGTCTTGGGATTTGTCTTTGTTTAGCTCTTGAGGGCATAGTCTTAGTGTGGGACTTGAGTGTCTAGGCTTGGTTTGGTATTGGTCTGGGCCTCAAGGGGTCTATCATGGTCTGGGTCTTGGAGTAAAGTATTGGTTTTGGGTCTTAGATGGTCTGATACTGGTGTAGGTCTTGGTTTGGGTCTTTGATAGAGGGTTTGATATTGGTCTAGGTCTTGGTATGGCTCTTTGAGGGCCTAGTCTTGGCCTTAGTCATTGGCCCCGTTTCCACCTGGTATTACAATGTGTCTCGGGTGATCAGATCACATGTGGTCAGGTGAGACACTTCGCTGTTTACACCTGGTCACTTAAATGCATCTCCTGTGACCACTTGTGTTCGTATTTGGAGGGGAGGGTCTCTGTTTCATGACAACACACATCAATCACTGTGTCAGTGTGTTACTGCATAATAATAAAGTGCAACAAAGTAAGTAAAGACAAAGAAAGCATGAAAAAAAATCTGATCTGATCACCTTAAAACGCATCTTAATACCAGGTGGAAACAGGGCCTTAAAGAATGTGGTATTTGTCTAAGTATTGGAGTTTGGTCTTGGTCTAGATCAGGGCCTCAAAGGGTATAGTCTTGGCCTGGGTATTGAGGGTCTAGTCTTGGTCTTGGTTTGGTATATGTCTAGGTCTTAATATGGGTAGTGGTATGGCTCTTTGAAGGCCTAGCCTTGATCTGGCTCTTTGAGGTTGTGGTATTTGTCTGGGTTTTGGAGTTAGCTCTTGGTCTGGATCTGTGCTTTAAGGGGTCTGGTATTAGTCAGTGTCTTGGGGTTAGGTCTTAAACTACTGTAGATCTTGATGGTCTAGTCTTGGTCTAGATCTTGAGGGTCTAGTCTTGGTCTGGGTCTTGGAAGGTGTGGTCTTGGTCTGGATCTGGGCCTCAAGGGGCCTAGTCTTGCTCTGGGTTTCAGGGAGTCCGATATTGGCCTGGGTCTCGGAAGGTCAAGTCTTGACTCCAACTCTGGGCTGGTGACATGCACAGCATTGGGTTCCTTTCATATTGTGTTTAAAACAAAGCGAAAGCACTGAAATTCTGCAAAAAATTCTTCCATCCCTGTGCATGATATCATCTGTTCTTATTTTACTTCTGTGTCCTGAGCAGAGCAGAAAAATGATCCGTGCAGCGAGCTGTTTGCAGAGCTGGATTCTGTGTTATTTTTTTCCATCAGTGAGACATAACAGGCTGGGTCTCTTCTTTCATGCAGGTGGTCTTCAAACTTCAGTCAAGGGCGAGAGGCAAGAGGACCCAGAGCTGACTGAAGACATGGATAGATGTATACGAATTTAGGCAATGGTGTTGTGTTACAGCATTTGCTTGGCTTGGCCATACCTGGTAAAGATAGTATTAATTAATTTGTTTGCTTTGCCTTAAGCTCTAACGAATGGGGCTCTCCAGGCCTTGAGGAACCATCAGAGGTTGAGGAATGCCGTGTAAAACCAACATTTGTTATACAAATTAGTTTCATATGCTCCAGGTACAGGCTGGGGGGAGAAAAAATCACCACCCCCATATTTCTGCCCCTCAAGCACTGTTACCACTTGTGCTATTTTATCCTCTTGAGTCTTTTTAAATGTTACGACCATGGCCGCTTGAGAATTTGGGTTTGTAAGTACATTTTTCTGTTCTTAGCTTGTGGTTTGCCCCATTTCCTTTAATGTCAAAACAAATTTAGGCAAATTAATTCCAACCAGACATTGACATTGATGTTCTTTTGATTGGCAGATTTTGGTGACCACCAAAAAACTCTCCAGATTGATTGTTTCATGATGATGTCAATGATTTGAGGCATGATTATGATGTTTTGCAAGGTAATTATGGGATAGACAAATTGCGAGGTCTGCATTTTCCATGGCATATAAACACCTCAGTTCACAGAATGTTCGATATTCATGGAATGACTGGGAAAACAGATACATTTTGCATTGTGAGCAATCATCTGTATCTTCTCCAACATTTTTTTTCCAGACTATGCTAAAATGGTCCTTTAAAATAACCAGACCAGTGTGTGACTATGCTACACCATTTTTGATGTGACAGTCTATGCATGATCATGAGAAAGTGACTCGTTCCAAGCTAGACTGTTTTTCTTTCTCAAACACAGAGCAGAAATGTGCCGTCAAACAGATGTTAGGAGCCCTTTGTAGAGTCATGGCACATGTCCAGACTCTACCTATCTTCACAACTATTTACATGGTAATCCAGCTGGTCACTCCCTCTGTTTCTCTCTCTCTCTTTCTTATTCTCTCATACACTTTCTTGAAGTCTCTTGCATCAATTGTAATGCATTTCTGTTCTGAAGCTGTAAAATCCATTTTTACTACATCAAACTAATTAGTTATCCACTTATTAGTAGGCAAAGACAGAATCTTTTGGATTTTTTTTCTTCTTCTGTGAAATGGGTTTAAAGTCTAACCAAAATTTAAAGGAATATTTTGGGAATTCAAGTTTAGCTCAATCGACAGCATTTGTGGCATAATGTTGATTACCAGAAAAATGTATTTGAACTTGTCCCTCCTTTTCTTTTTAAAAAAAAAAAATCAAAACTTGAGGTTACATTGAGACACTTTCAATGGAAGTGAAAGGGGCCACTTTTTGGAGGGTTTAATGATAGAAAAGTGAAGCTTAAAAGTTGTTTAAATTATAATTTTTGAGGCGAACTACTATTTTTGGTGGATTAACTTCTAGTGATTTGTCACTAACATTGTCGTCATGGCAGTGAAGTTGTAAAATTGGATATATATTTACATAAAAGGTTAGTGGGCGATTTTATCACACTAAAATCATGTGAGAACGCATACTGTTTACGTCTTGTGGCTATACTTTTGACATTTGTGAGTATTTTAACGTTTACGGATTGGCCCCATTCTCTTCCATTGTAAGTGCCTCATTGTAACCCAGATTCTTTTTTTTTTTTTTTTTTAAGAAAATGACAGACAAGTCAAAATTAATTATTGTGGTAATGAGCATTACACCACAAATGCTGTCTATTTAGCTTAACTTGTATTGAAACAAGTTAAGCTAAATAGCTGAATATTTCCCTCTCGTGTTGTTCTAAACACATATGCTGTTATTTTTCTGAAGAACAAAAAAAGGACATTTTTCTATGTGAAGATTCTTCAGAAAGTCTCCTTTCGTGTTGCACAGAAAAATAACAGCTTAAGAGTTTGGAACAACATGAGTGTAAGACAGAATTTTTGGGTGAACTGTTTCTTTAAACATGGTAGATTGTGTTAAGTGGAGCTGAGAGTACAACACTGAGAATACTACAGCATTATCAGAGTAGCTGTATCAGAGTATTTAATAAACCAAAAAGCGGTGTTGGATGTGGGGAATAGCCTGTTATTACAAATTTCTGTTTCTGTTTGCTTGTTATTTGGAGTCTTGACTTTTTTTATGGGCAGCATATATATACATACGTATGTGGATGCCTTATTAGGCTGGTTTGGATACATCAACCACGGTGCCATCTTGGAACGATCAACAAGGAGAGCTGTTTGAATGCAAGTGAATGGAGGAGATGCCTCAGACCACTGCATAAACTGCTTATGTGCGGAAACAGTCCATCAAGTAATGAACTGACTGACTGGGTGCTAATTTTCAGTATGTTTGCCATAATATAGTCATTTGTAGAGGACTTTGTAGTTTGCTACGGGAAAAAAAAAACTGTTTCAGAAGTGAAGGAAGCTGCATCATGTAAGATTTATTTACAGTAACGTACTTTCATAAAACTCTGAAAAGTTGTATATATACAAATTACTATGTGTGGTAATATGACCCTACTATTGATGTTATATTACTTTTTGGATGTTAGATTAAAAAACAAATTCCTGATTTGAATAAACTAACATATTATGGATGTTTTTGGAGTTTGATTCCTTTATGATTATGACCCATCTATCCCATTGCGTTTATGATCACTAGTACCACCGCTTATATATTTTAAGCTTCCAGGATCAGACAGTGCTCTGATTTTCAACATTATTTATTAGAGCATTTTACCAACATTCAGTTTAATTTGGAATTTTATATCATCTAAAATGTTGCCCAGTGTTTATGGAAAATCAGATAATGTGAAAGTTAGCTGGAAAAGAATCTAGACTGCTGCAGACCGTATACTTTCATGTATTAACAAATGGCTCCTGAGTGTTCCAATATGGCGGATGCGCCAACATATCGCGGTCCATTGGAACAGCAGCTAATAAGGTATCTACGTATGTATGTCTATGATGGGAAGTGGTAGGCTATATGCAGCAAAGCCATGTACATCATATGAATATTCTAGTGTACTTATTTCGCTCCGTCAATCTTGACTTAAGGCACTGCTAAATGCATGTGAAATGCATTTGAAAAACTGTTTTACGTAGTTTGTAGTATTTTCTTTGCTATAGGTGATAACATTTGTTCTGTGCACTCGCTCTACCTTGTAAGGTCTCACCCTGTATGACACTTGACTGTCAAACACTAGAGGGTGCAAATTATCTCTGGACTTGCACACAAAAAAAAGTGAACTGTCAACGTTTGACAAATACAGACACATTGGTTAATTGCATTTAAATGTTCAGATAAATGTGACGTAAGTTTGCTGTCATGTTGTCTTTTATTTTTAGAGAATTCAATGTTCCACAACACTGAAATAGAGCCAGGGCCAATCTGTGGCATCCAGGTTCTGTTTCGATGATTTCTCTTTCAGCATTTTTAATCATTGCCTACAACCTGATTTGAGCAGCTTTTTCTTCACTTGTTAATCTAACTACAGTAGATGCCTCACATGAATGTTGGCCCTTTATCTGATCTAAATTCTATTGTTTTGTGAGCACAAATACATAATGTAACAGTTTATTAGTGGTGTTTGTTAAAGCAAGCATCCCTATTTCTGTTTCTCATAATTAAGGTTAAGAATTTGAACAAACCCCTAAGCCTTAAGAGTCACGCAACGTTTGTGTTACGGACATGATTGATATCTCAAATTATGCATCTTGTTGAAGAGAGAGAGGTGTGCTATTAATTTCTAAATGATCAGACTTTGAAGGAATTGTTGATTACCAGATTGATTACCATTTTCATATGTGTTAATTACATAGTACTCCAGTGCACTTTGGTACTACCATGGTACATGATGTTAGTGTGTTGTTTCCAAAGTGTTGTTATGCCGTTACTAAGGTGTTATGAGTGTTTAAGCAGGTTGCTAAATGGTTACTAGGATGGTTGCTACGGTGTTCTTAGTGTTTTTTTGTTTTGTTTTTTGTTTTAGCAGATTAAGTGTTTTCTAGGATAGTTGCTAAGGCATTCTTAGCTAAGGTGTTGCTAGGATGGTTGCTAAGGTGTTCTTAGCTGAGGTGCTGCTAGGATGGTTGCTCAGGCATTCTTAGCTAAGGTGTTGCTAGGATGGTTGCTGAGGCATTCTTAGCTAAGGTGTTGTTAGGATGGTTGCTAAGGCATTATTAGCTAAGGTGCTGCTAGGATGATTGCTAAGGTGTTTTGATTGTTTTTAGCAGAGTGCTAAGTGGTTGCTAGGATTGTTGGTAAGACATTCTTAGCTAAGGTGTTACTAGGATGATTGCTAAGGTATTCTTAACTAAGGTGTTGCTAGGATGGTTGCTGATACATTCTTAGCTAAGGTGTTGCTAGGATGGTTGCTAAGGCATTCTTAGCTAAGGTGTTGCTTGGATGATTGCTAAGGTATGCTTAGCTAAGGTGTTGCTAGGATTGTTGCTAGGGCATTCTTGACTAAGTTGTAGCTAGGATGGTTGCTGAGCATTCTTAGCCAAGATGTTGCTAGGATGGTTGCTTAGGCATTCTAAGCTAAGGTGTTGCTGGGATGGTTGCTAAGGCATTTTTAGCTAAGTTGTTGCTAGGATGGTTGCTGAGGCATTCTTAGCCAAGATGTTGTTAGGATGGTTGCTAAGGCATTCTTAGCTAAGGTGTTGCTATGATGTTTGCTAAGGGTTTCTGAGTGTTTTAGCATATTGCTAAGTGTTTGCTAGGATGGTTGCTGAGGTATTCTTAGCTAAGGTATTGCTAGGATGGTTGCTAAGGGATTCTTAGCTAAGGTGTTGCTAGGAAGGTTGCTAAGGCATTCTTAGCTAAGGTGTTGCTAAGATGGTTGCTGAGATGGTTGCTAGGATGGTTGCTGAGGTATTCTTAGCTAAGGTGTTGCTAGGATGGTTGCTAAGGGATTCTTAGCTAAGGTGTTGCTAGGAAGGTTGCTAAGGCATTCTTAGCTAAGTTGTTGCTAAGATTGTTGCTGAGGCATTCTTAGCTAAGGTGTTGCTAGGATGGTTGCTGAGGCATTCTTAGCTAAGGTGTTGCTAGGATGGCTGCTAAGGTGTTCTGAGTGGTTGCCTATTCTTCAAAAGAACCTACTCAAAGCATAGTAGTAGTATGCTATATTTTTTTAGTTATCGACTCTACATTAGGGTCTTCCCCTCTGTATGCCTTAGCAGTACACATAACATTGTGCAACACTCTGCATCACAAATGTGCATTACTTCAGGTTTATTGTGGCATACCATGTTGTTCTTTATTAAGAGATTTTACAAGTATTGCTCTTATGTAAGTCTAAACATTTCCACATTTTTATACCTTTGCTTCTTCCAAACTGTTAAATGAAGCGTTAATACATCGCTATGTAGATGAAAAGGTTTAAAGGTTTAGTTTAAAGCAGGTGGTAAATATTAATGGTTGCTCCTTATGCAACGGATGCCACGGATCAGTGCAGCAGGTGTCAGGATGTCATGTGGTGAGCAGAAAAACTGTGTTCTTAATGGTCTGTATGCACTGATAGTTCTCATTAACAGATGCAAAAAGAAAACCTTGAATTTTTTTTTCCTTTTCTTTTTTTCTCTCCCCAATTTGGAATGCCCAATTCCCAAAGTGCTCCAAGTTCTCGTGGTGGCATAGCAACTCGCCTCAATCCAGGTGGCGGAGGACGAATCTCAGTTGCCTCCGTGTCTGAGGCCGTCAATCCGCGCATCTTATCACGTGGCTTGTTGAGGGCCTTTCCGCGGAGACATAACGTGTGTGGAGGCCCACGCTATTATCCGCGGCATCCACGCACAACTCACCAAGTGCCCCACCGAGACCGAGAACCACACATTATAGCGACCACGAGGAGTTTACCCCATGTGACTCTACCCTTTCTAGCAACCGGGCCAATTTGGTTGCTTAGGAGACCTGGCTGGAGTCACTTGCACGCCCTGGATTCGAACTCGTGACTCCAGGGGTGGTAGTCAGCATCAATACTTGCTGAGCTACCCAGGCCCCCTGAAAATCTTGAATTATTACTTATTTGTGTTCAACAAGGGGCAAAGAACCTTGTAATGCCTATATTATTATTATTAAGTATGTATTAAGTATTCTTAAAGGGATAGTTCACCCCAAAATTTAAACTAATCTTATTGCCTATTATCTGCTGCTGGATGATGTTTATCCTTGTGAAAGTTGCGTTCAAAAGGTTAATCAGTTGAAAAGATAATGAAAACAGAGACTTTTGAGAAGATTTTGTTTCATGAAAGGTTGCTGGATTACTGTCGTCAGGACCCAACCTTGTTCCTCTGACTTTTTGTCAAACAAGGGCTCAAAGTTGTGATGTAATCATGGATTTTAGTCTGTTCTGGCAGATCTTGTACCTTTCTCTCTCTTTTCAGTGAAATAAAATGACTCTAAAAACTTTTTAAAAGCCAGGGAAACCTGTCAGCCAGATGTTTTTTCGCTGTAAGGAACAAAGTATACGGTGAGGTAAGCGATTCGACCAAAAAAATTATCCGAAATTTAGTAATAACATGACTTTCCATGAGCAAAGCTATTGTTTTCCACACCAATGATGAATGTCACTGTATATTCACTTGTGTCTGTTCAGTACAGTTTAGAAGGACCTATAAAAATGGAACTACTCAATGTCTTGTATTCACTTCATTTGTGGTTTAAATTAAGCACCTCATAGATATTTAAAGTCATTTTGCATCATGTCTTGTCTCCTCAACAGCGCATGGGGCATATATAGATCGTGACGCCTGGAAAAAGCATAGATGTAAATCTAGAAAAACGAATATATCCAGTACATGTAACATAGGGGTTTGCTGAACACACAATATCTTCCAGTTATTTTTCATTATTTTCTTTAAGAAAAGCAGCAGCCCTAAAATTAAAGAATCTTAGTCAAAAATAATCCCTCCCAAAATACTGATCTGGTCAGCCAGTGCAACAAATGTTTTTGTACTATCATTTGCATTTTGTTCAGACAGTTCAAAGGCATTGTGCAATTTCTTAATATCCAAGACATACAGTAATGCATAGCAGTCTGATTACATATGGAAAAATGGGACATAAATGGGAGCTTTCTAAAATGCAATATCTTTGGTGGAGCTACCCTGTGTACGGTTCACTGTAAATGGTGTAAAGGTTCCCCTAGGAGCCTCTAGGGCCAGAGTTGAAAATGCCACAGTCATTCGTCACCAGTGGAAGTTCAGTTTACAAGCCAGTGGAATAAGAGGATATTGACTGACTACAGATTCAGTCGGGACAATAGACTCACACCCTTCAGCTCAACACAGTCCCGGACGAAATTAGTGAACGGTCACCAACAGAGGCATCATGGTTTTATTTTAGGTGGCACCATTGGCCCTATAAACGATATAAGACATGACCAAAGAAAAAACACTTTAGAAAAACTTAGCAGTTCTACACACTGTATAAGTGTAAGACGTTGTAGTGTAGTTGTAGTGTAGAAGTTTTCATTTAGCATGCAAAAGGACTCGTTCCAATCCCAACCTGATATGTTTTGTTTTTAAATAAGTCAAAGTAAATTAGAACTGAACTTTTACAGCCAGTAATAATCACTATGAATTTTTGTTGTATGGCAAAGAAGAGCTTTGATGTTTTAACTAACTCCTTTGCGCTCCATAGCAAATAATTTGTGCAGGTGATGACCGAATTTTCAATTTAATGCAAATGATCTGTGACTCAATTTTAGATGTGTATGACTGATTTCTGCCATAGTGTTTTGATTTTTGTCACATTTTTTTTTTAGAGATGCATCGATATGAAAATTTTTTGCCAATACCCAGGGGTTAAATTGGGCCGGTACAGTCCGGAACAGCATTCTGGCACCTACGATTCCAAAAAGGAAAAAAAGAAATGCTTGTTTGTCAATCCATCCCATTTATTGTATTCTCCAATGCGGATTTTGTTTGATCTCCTTGACACATTCCATCTCTATTTAGCAAGTGTACTTGTTCAAAATATTTCAAGCTCATTATGCTTCGCTCTAGTCAGTTGCGGACACTGGTATGAGGCAGCATATTCGAGAGCGACACCAGACCGCGCGTCCCTGCATAGACGCGCATTCCACTTCTGTACCACGTCGTGGTCCGATCTCTGATTCATAGAAATCGCGTAATATGGAATCAACTGCTCACCCGTTACTTAGATCCAATGATATGCAGTAGTGATTTGCTTAGTTTTGTTAAAAAGCAGAATACCAGAAGGGGTTTTGAATCAGGAATCAGTCACATTTAAAGCGACATCAGATCAAAATATCATAGGTCTACAACTTGAGAACAAAACACCACTTGACCAACACATGTAAAAGGTTTCACTGTAATTTGTATATTGATGTGTACTCCATTTTTTTTGATTCAGCATTTATTTTTATTTTGTGTTTTATTTTTTGATTTTTTTTTTCTAGCAAATATACAGTTTCACTATAGTGAAAATGCCTCTTCTCGAGGCAGTGAAGAATTTTAAACTCTTATAATTTAATGCAAATGCTTTCATTACCAATTATATTATCAGAATAACAATCTGAATAAAAGGTAGTCGTGCAGAAGGTGTTTGTTTCCCCCTTTAAGACAATGTGTAATTACTTTTAAATTGTAACATTAGAAATAAATTTAGCCGGTTTTATTAGATGACTCCCAATGGGCAAGAAGGTAACTTGTCTTAGCTGTCATCTGATTTTTATAAAATACTTGTGATATCATTCTTAATTTTTTTTTGTCATCTACTAAACCAAATTTTCCATGTAATTATGTAGGGATTTGCCCGAAGCCGAATACCTTATTCGGAAAGGCACGAATAATGACTTCAAACATAGGAGTCATCCGAATAATTTATTTCCTAAAAATGTATGCCCACATATGTGGACAGCGGAACTAAATTAATTTTAAATAATACCAAGCTACAGAAGGTCAGATTCTTTTTTCATCAAATTGTTAATTATGTTTCCAGTAGTGTTGGTTATTCATGTTTTTGAGAGGTTACAGACATTATATCAGAAATAACATAATTTATTCTGATTCAAATTAATGCCCCGCATCATCCAATCACTGCCAAACATGTAAAAATAAAATGATACATTATAAATTCTGAATCTATGTACTGATTATAATTGTCACATGTCTGTCAAACATGTTGAGTGATCCAAACATCATCTGCAGCCTCAAACTGAACTTTTGATAGGAAGTTTGGATTGAATGCACTTGCACTGCATAGAGAGCTATAGGATGCTCACTTGCTCCCTAATTAGTGAATGACTTAACCTCCAGTGTGCTCTCTGTCTGCACTGGTCTCAGAACAGTTCGAAATGCACCTCATTTTCATCCTAACTTCATATAAAGCCTCAAAGCAAAATTTTTCAGCTTTTGAATGAACCTATTGCTTCTTAATGTGAAAATGCACAGTGAATATGGGAATGCATTTAATTATGTTGATGAATAGAACCGTATTGTACAGTGAAATTTTTTTTTTAACGTAATTTATTATAAATAAAGCATTGATTTTTTTATATTAGCATTTTCATGCTTTTGACCAATGGTTTTAATTTGGTCAATTATTGGCAGATACATATCGCTGACATATAAATAGATGCATGTCTACTTTTTTATTTTATTTATTTATTTTTACTTATTATCAGAGATACAAATCATTTTTTGAAGTTGCATTTAAAATCCGCTTGGCTCAAAAACTGGAGGGGGCATGTGCCTCAGTTTGAATGGGCATGACGCTTTTGGTCACCAAATACATCCAATGAGTTGGGCCTTTGCCAACACGCAAATTACCATAAAAAACTGAAAACCATTTAAAACTGATGTGTGCAAGTTTTCTATGTTAAAATACTTTCTCCTATCCCAACTTAATATGCAGAGACAACTATAAGTAAGCCATTTGTAGGTTGATTTCACCTAAAAGTGTACCACTGTGGCCCTGTGGCGCTATCAAACATTCTTCTGTTTGTTTGAGTGGCCCGCCATACAACATTGGCTCAACCAGTGGTGTGAGTTTGGGAGTGGGGGACTATCTGTTTGTACAACCAATGGAAGATGAGGGGAGTGATTATTTTGCAGTTTCGATTGGTATTGCTAGTGGTCCAGCAATTATACACTTTAGCTTTAAAATGCGCATGGTGACACAAGCATTTACAATCACTTGTTCTGCGTTGGATTTGTGTGATGTTTTTTTTTTTTTCTAGCTGAAGAGGGGAGTTGGTCATGTGCAAATGAATGACTTCCTCCGAGTGGGTCATGATATGAGGGAGTGAGTATTGTGAAAGACCGTTGACTCCCGATGTAAGTGCTCAGAGTTGGGTGGTCTGTCCATCAGCACTACATTCAGAGGGGGAGACATACGGGGCCGGATCACTTTCAAAGAGTGAAACTCGAAGCCCCGCTGCATTCTGTAGCCCTTAAATTTCCACAAAGGCACCTGTTGTTTGACTCTTATGAACTGACTGGCCTGTTTCAAGGCTGCTAACAAAAAGTGCAGGATATTTTTTCATAAACGGTTGTGATAACAAGAATGGTATAGTGCATAGTTGTCAATTGTGTCTTAATAAGGAACTGATATATGATTTCAGAGTAACAACGGTGTGGGAGGCAACCCCGTTTACCATCAATAGTGAAATGATACATCTTCAAAGAGAAAGGAAAAACAGGACTGCAAGCTTTCCAAAGTCAGGGGCTTTTGACAACAATATGACAAATAGGAAATGGTGCCAATATTTGTGTCCCAATGACTTGCTACTTTTACCAGGTAATGCTAAAGAAATCTTACAAAAAATGTTTTTTTTTTCTGAATATCAGCCAATTTGCATCACTCATTAAATTTTTATGGATTATATAATACATATATATATATATTTTTTTTTTTTTTAAACCTAAGTATTCCTTTTTTTTTTCTATAATGCTTCAATGGGCATATTTATTTATTTATTATTATTATTCTGTATAGTAGCAATTTACAATAAGTGTATTTGTTGTATTCATTGACATTTGTATACCACATTAGTTAACATAAACCAAAAATAAGGATTGCTTCAATCCTGTAACATTTAACCATGAAACATTTTAATATAACAAGGTTGAAAAAATGTTGTCTCCTTTTTCCAATTATTATGTGTGATTTGTTACATGGCACACCAAAACAGAGCGGTACTTACAGAATTCACACAGTTCTATTCAAATTATATCAATTCCAAACTTACTGACAATGTAGTAGCAGCAATAATATAATAATGCTGCACTTTGGGGTTAGTATTGAAAAATAACTATTGGAAATGTGCAAAGATACAAGTTGTAACCATTTATTTAATATAATAGTCCACCCAAAAATGAATATTCTGTCATATACACACTTTCATGTTGTTTTAAACCCATATGGCTTCTTTCTTGGAACACAAAAGGAGATGTTAGACAGAATTTTAGTCTCAGTCACCATTCGCTTACACTGTATGGGAAAATTATGCAATGAAAGTGAATGGTGACTGTTGCTGTCATCCTGCCAAACATCTCCTTTATGGCTTGGAAATTTCCTTGAAAGTCACTTGACCAACTTTTTAGTCTGCTAGGAAAAAACATTTAAACAAAGTCATCTCAGTGGATTTGATAAAAGTTTATGAGATTCAAGAAACTTTATTCGAGGCAGTTAGTAGCAAGATCAGCACTTTAGCTTTAATCATCAGACTAGAAGGGCACTGGTGTGAGTTATGTAATCGGTTTGCTTCTAAAACACGGTACAATTAAGAGTGACTAGCCCAGCTGAGGATAGATGAGATTCTCTTTTGACTCAACCCATCCAGTAGAGGACAGACATGGAGGAATAACTGTGGGTAACATGATCAGCCGTTGTCTCCCCAACTACGGATGGGTTGGAAATAACAGGGCATGGCCTTTGTGTAACTGCCAAAGTGATTTATAGAATCCTGGAGAAATTTCAACCCCATGTTTGAGGTGATGTATTAAAGATTCATATAAAGATGTGTGTGGAGACTGCATTCTTCTAGTGAAGCAGGGAACTGCTTGGAATGTTGCCTTAATGTTATTGGACAAGTTTGATACAGTATATTCTCTCAGAATTGAAAAATTAGACGTTAAACTCTCTTTGGCTCAGCCCACACTCTGCTTGCTAACCAGGAAACTATCTGGATTTTTTGGTAAAACTGCTTTCCAAGAAGTGTTCTTATTGAGGGGGCTGGGGGGTCCCGGACCCCCTTATAAGAGTTAAGCTACCTTCATAAGACCAAAAAGATGTAACTTGGGGCGCCATTGTTTTATTTTATTTAAAATGTTAAAAGAAAAAGGCAAATTATTGGGATGCAAAGATCTTAAAAATGTGCGTATATATCAGCGCCACATATTCACAGTCAGATTGCAGCCTAAAATGAAAGATGTAGATCTCCATATCAAATATTTGCTTTTAGCCATGTTAATTGCTGAAACATCAAATGACATCTGTTGACCTACATTTGCCTTTTTTCTAAACACAAAAAATGCAGTGATTAATTTGCTGTGATGAGAGGTTAATTTTCCGTAATTTGCCAAGCAATGATGTGTTCTATAATTCATATTCCATTTGCCTTTTGTCTGGTTATTGCACGGATACAGAATATTCCAGTCTGCTGTCTATTAATATCTCTTTCCATGTGTGTATGGAGCGCTCATCAGTGTTTATATGCCGGCAGTGATCTTTCATGTGGCTCTGCCCGTAGTTTTTAGATGCTGTCAGTCTATTTAATGAGTCATGTTTAGTTGAGCCGAACTACCCTCACCCCAACCTCGCCTTTTCAGAGACGTTGTCAATTTTCCACCTGTTCTCAGTTTTTTCATCTGTTTATTCAATTTAATTTGGTCTGAGAAACCCAGACCTGTTTAAAAGGATGTAGGAATGAGAACCCAGGTTATCGTACCTATTTAATTATTTACACAGTCGCTAATAGATAAACGTTAGCTGCGGCAGGCAAATAGTGCTGAATTTTGTGAATAAGGCACATTCTTTAATAAACCTCATTTGCGTATATAGAAGGTGTGTTTGCACTTAAATAATGCAATGACTTAATACACTAAATACTAACGGCACAGTGCTAAACCAGCATATATCATCTAGTCATGTTGGACTGTGTATTGTTAGTAGACACAGCTAAAATTCTGTACGCTTAAGTAGCGCAACTATTTATTAAATTCACCCCTCAGTCTCTAGTCTTGCTGGCTTGAATGGAAAACACTACAAATAATCATTATTTTGGTCTTGATTTCCAAGATAAATACAGTATCTAAATATCCTCAAAACAAGATACATGTACTTGAGGCCACGTACACAATAATACTTTTTCAGTTAAAACTCAGTTTTCTGTTTTCCAATGTCATCGTTAAAGTATGTGGTACTAGAGAGTATTTTTGAAAGTCTTCATTGTTTCAGTGGAGGAAAATACCATTCCAGTGTGAATGAGAGGCATAAACGTAACAAAGTCAATGTGTTTTCAACTAAAAACTTATTTGTGTGGACATGGCATGCTAAGCATAATGACCTAAAAAAGTCTTTACGTTTTCAGAAAAATCTTTCAGAATAATCTGATAACACTTTATAAAATGGTTGTGTTTGTTAACATTAGTTAACTGCATTTCAATAATGACAACTCTCGGAAAGATTTAGCATGTTAATGTGGGTATAAAACATTGATAGGATATTGGTCTTGGCAGACTAGATGTGTTATGCTGCAACTGCTGCAGAGCACGTACAGAGACTTGCTACTACTAGAACATACAGAGATACTGAGTTAAGCATATGGACATGCTGCTGCTGCACAATTAGACAAAACACAAGGCATGCTGCATCAAGCATGTATGACATGCTGCCGCACAATTAGACATAAATACAGTCCCCCAACAAACCAGGGAAGCTGCACAAATGCATAACACAAAACACAACCCCCCAAACAAGCAGATCTACCACCAAGACTTGTGTTCTACTACTGCTCTGAAAAGACATGTGCACCGAGTGTATGCTAGCTAGGTGTGCAATGGCCTGCTGGCTGAATGGCATAACGCTAATGAACTAAATCTCTATGTGTGTCTGAGCCTGCTTGGCTGAAAGGCATAAATGGTTTGTGACCTGACTCATAATGAGCATCTGGACCAGGAAAGCCCAGAACTTATTTAACTAGTGACTTAACCAAGCTATATGTGGATTTATTTAAACTTATTAACTAAGATAGCAATGTGTGCCAGAGCCTGATTTGGGGGACACACGAGGGGACCGGGTTTTGGAACATTGCTACTCTCCCTTCCGGGATGGCTACAGATCCCTCCCCCGCCCACCATTTGGCAAATCAAACCACTCTTCCATTCTGCTTCTGCCCGCTTACAGGCAGAAACTGAAACAGGAAGCACCCACCCTCAGAACGATCCAGTGCTGGTCGGACCAATCAGATTCCACGCTGTTTTGACTGTTTTGATCACGCGGTCTGGGAGATGTTCCGGTCCGCCTCTGATTACGACATCGAGCTTTATGCTGATAGCGTAACGTGTTTCATCAGAAAGTGCGTAGAGGATGTTGTTCTGACCAAAACAATATGGATATACCCCAACCAGAATCCATGGATAAATAGCGATGTTCGCGCTGCACTTGATGCGCGGTCCTCCGCTTTTAATTCTGGGAATGCTGAGGGGCATAAACAAGCCCTCCACAAAACTATCAGAGCAGCCAAACGCCAGTACAGGGACAAGATTGAAGGACAGTTTAACACCACCAACTCTAGAAGCATGTGTCAGGGAATTAATATCAACACGCACTTTAAAGGGAATAAAAACTCCGCCGTGAACACGGCTGCCTCTCCCGGATGAGCTAAATATTTTTATGCTCATTTCGAGGGAAATAACACCGCCCTCGCGGAGAGAGCTCTCGCGGCCGAAGTTACAGAGGTTAGTTCACTCTCCGTCTCTGTAGCGGATGTAACCCGATCCTTCCGACGGGTGAATATCCGTAAAGCCGCGGGTCCAGATGGCATTCCGGGCCGCGTCATCAGAGCGTGCACGAACCAACTGGCTGGTGTTTTTACGGACATTTTCAACCTTTCCCTCTCCTTGTCTGTGGTCCCCACATGCTTTAAAACATCCACCATTGTGCCTGTACCAAAGCAATCCAAAATCATGTGCTTAAATGACTGGCGTCCTGTTACTCTGACCCCCATCATCAGCAAATGCTTTGAGAGACTAATCAGAGATTACATCTGCTCTGTGCTGCCTCAATCACTGGACCCATTGCAGTTTGCTTACCGCAACAACCACTCCACTGATGATGCCATTGCATCTACAATACACACTGCTCTCTCTCACCTGGAAAAAAGGAACACTTATGTGAGAATTCTGTTTGTAGACTACAGCTTAGCATTCAACACCATAGTGCCCTCCAAGCTTTATGTGAAGCTCTAAACAGCTCTGGGCTTAAACAGCTCGCTGTGCAGCTGGATCCTGGACTTCCTGTCAAGCAGATGCCAGGTGGTTAGAATGGACAGCAACATCTCATCACTGACCCTCAACACTGGAGCCCCGCAGGGCTGTGTTTTCAGCCCACTCCTGTATTCCCTGTACACACATGACTGTGTGGCAACACATAGCTCCAATGCCATCATTAAGTTTGCTGATGATACGACAGTGGTAGGTCTGATCACTGACAATGATGAAACGGCCTACAGAGAGGAGGTGCACACTCTGACACGCTGGTGTCAGGAGCACAACCTCTCCCTCAACGTCAGCAAGACAAAGAATCTTGTGGTGGACTTCAGGAGAAAAGACAGAGAACACAGTACATCACCATCAATGGAGCACCGGTGGAGAGAGGCAGCAGCTTCAAGTTCCTCGGTGTCCACATCACTGAGGATCTCACATGGTCTGTCCACACTGAGGCTGTTGTGAAGAAGGCTCACCAGCACCTCTTCTTCTTGAGACGGCTGAGGAAGTTTGGAATGAACCGCCACATCTTCACACGGTTCTACACCAGCACTGTAGAGAGCATCCTGACTGGCTGCATCACTGCCTGGTACGGCAATAGCACCGCCCACAACCGCAAAGCCCTGCAAAGGGTGGTGTGAAGTGCCAGACACATCATCGGAGGTGAGCTTCCCTCCCTCCAGGACATATATACCAGGCGGTGTGTGAAAAAAGCTCGGAGGATCATCAGAGACTCCAGCCACCCAAGCCATGGGCTGCTCTCACTGCTACCATCAGGCAGACGGTATCGTAGCATCAGGACCCGCACCAGCCGACTTCATGACAGCTTCTTCCCCCAAGCAATCAGACTTCTGAACTCTTGATCTCTCACGATCAATATACATCAGCACTGCACTTTATTAATCTTATTATCTCACACTGGACTGTCATAAATATTCTCTCTTAACAACACACTGGCAACTGACTATCAACCAACAGCCTGAATGTCAATACAGTACAATACAACCTACTGTATATTTTACATATACTATATATACTGGTTTTATTGTATAATGTGTATTCTATATCGTGTGTATGTGTATTCTATATTGTGTGTATTGTATACTGTACAATATTTTATATTGTGTGTATTGTATACTGTACATTGTATATTATTATTTGTATATTGTGATGTGTGTAATTATGTGTATATTAGATATGTAAATTGTGATGTGTAAATCTGTTTATTGTAAATTGGTATATGTCTCATCACTGTCATGACTGCTATGTTGCTTGGAACTGCACCCAAGACTGTCACCCACTATTGCACTTATGTATATGGTTGTGTGACAATAAAAGTGAGTTGATTTGATTTAGAAAAAGACGCACTTCTATGTGTCATGGCCATACGCAGACCTTACCGTGCAAGCTGTAGAAGAAAAAGACCCAGCAACCACCTGAGCAAATAGCATTTTCATTGAAAACTCTGTCACCTGCAGTGAAACCGGATTACTTGCAAAGTGAGCAAATTTAAATGTTAGGCAAAGAGAGAATATGCAAGTTGATTGGATGCCCGATTACACATCAAAGGACCTGCCAGCTTATACCATGTGAGCCAATTGGCTTTACATATTACATGTGAGTGAGTGTATTGGCTAGCAGATAGCAAGTCAAAGAACCTATCAGCTTGTGCCATTCAGAATTTCATGCCTGAACTCAGTCATTAGTTAACATGAACTTACGATGAACAATACTTTTTCAGCACTCATTAATCTTGGTTTAATATTCAGCATAGACTAATACATGCTTTAAATTAAAAGTTGTATAGGTTAAAATGAGTCAATTCACTATGACCTAACATGAACTAATATGAACAATTTTATTTTCATAAATTACTATTAACCGAGATTAAAAAATGCTGTACATAAATATTTTTCAGTGTTATTTCATGACAACTAATGCATTTACAAATTTTTAAAAATTACAACCTTTCTGTAAATTGTTACCAATAATCCTTATTATACATTTTAATTAAAAAGAAAGTCAAGGATATTTTTCTTACCCCAATGGCAAATAGTTTTATCTTTGTTTTAAGCTTAAACATCACTAGATTTTGTTAGATTTTTCTGAAAACAAGACTTAACATATTATGACATTTTGCTTCTCAAATAACATCCTTAATGCTAAGTACATTTAAGATATTTTTCTGGGAAAACATGACAAAAATACTGACTAAGAAAATAACTTTTTGCAATGAAGATGCAATAAACTGCCACACAAATAAGAAAACAAAATGCATGATGCTCCAATCCTCTCCTCCGTTCACCAGCTCCGTCAGCATCCGCTAAAACCATCCACTCTTATTGCTCATAGCTGTGGCTTCACAGCTGTTTCAGAAAGGTGCTATAAATTAATAGGCCTGCATTACAAAGTACACAATCTGCACTGCCAGCCGCCCCTGAGAGACTGTTGACAGCCAGCTCTAACTCTCACTTGTCAAAGCTCTCTAACCTGATGGATGAAAAAGAGGAATGTTTATCATGGCCATACATGTATTTTTAGTAGGAGTGTGCTCTTGTCAGCTCACAAGTTTCACACCAGAGTTATTAATGATGTCCCTGTCTTCCACTGAAAAGAGCTGTAGATTTAGTGTGCTGCAGACAGTCACTAGGAAGCATTAGCCAAGAATGTAATTGGCTCTACTCAGCTAACCACTGCTCTTGAAGAGCGCTGTGGAGTAAGTGACTCTGACAGTGTGTGGCATACAGTCACTTATATTGATGCTGTGTGTGTTTATTTTCTTTAAAGGGGTCATGAAATGCTCTTTATTATAGTTTCATTATCTTCCCTGAGGTCCACTGATAATGTTAGTAAAGTTTTTTTTTTTTTTTTTTTTTTTTTTTTTTTACCAAAACAGTCATCATTTTGTAATATATGAAAATGTTCCACCCTATTTCTGACCATCTTTCTGAAAAGCTTGATTTTTGCCTCAGCTCCTCCTTTAAACTTCAATGTAAACGCCCTCTGTTATGATTGGCTAACAGCGTACAGCCCCTCAAATTCAGCCATTTTTTAAACTCAGTCGGAAGAGAATAAACAAGCACCAAAACATTAGAAATGTACATTTCACGGTTTACAAATATATTACATTATTAATCTCAAGCACAACTGTTAAGACTCACACCGTGTCTACACCGGACACTATAATCAATGATGCTGTCTACCATGGAAGCGTCCGTTGCGGCGCATCACTCCAACAGTAAACAAGCAATTAAAAATAGCACTGATAGGCGAATAAACAGTTTGTTGAGCAGTTTATGTAACAAAACAACAGGAGCCACAGCAGCTGATGAAACGCATCTTCTCTTCAGAGTTGAAACTTGACACCACGTCTTTTAAAAGCGTGCCAGAGAGATGACAACAGTCATAGATGTCTGTGCAGTACAAGTTTGTATACAAAAATAAATCAAAATAGTCCAGATGGGTCCCCTTTCATGTTCAGGAGTAGTTTAACCACAGACAGTAGGGCTTTTGTCCTTCTCTCTGTCTCTGTTTACGAGCCAAGTGAGCACCAGTTAGCGGGGCCATGGGTGTGATGATTTTAAAATAGGCGTTGATGTTGTTGCTGTAGAGGCCCTCTTGAATTAATGAGTAGCCCAAGTGATGTAGGGAAGTCACGGAAGTAGAGAATGGGGTGTTTTGGCAGCTTGGTTTCAATAAATGCTTTTATTGCATTGGGGATTCAGTTTTGAGTTCTGGAATTTACAGTATGTTTTTATAGTAGAATGGTCTCTTATATGTCAAAATATCAAGGAAAATTTGATTCCTCATGACATGACCCCTTTAATACAACAGACCGAAACGTTGAACTGGTTAATGTAGATACAGTCGATATTAAAAATTGTCAACAAAAATGTTCATTTTCCAAATACTCATTTGATGTCATTTAACGTAACATGAGGTCATATGAAACTAATGATGGTGCACGAGAGCAGCACTGCAGCTCGCTCCTGACTGAGGAGAGGAAGAATTACACAGCTCACAGTCCAGATGCACTCTAAACTTTCCTAACAGCTTCAGGTGATGTAGATTGCAAAGTATGAGGGAATTATACAAAAATACCAAATAAGTAAATACAGAAGCACACTCGTTGTGGAATAGTCGGAGCTGCCGTTCCGCTTAAGCAAAATTTGCTTGTGGAGCATCTTTAAAGAAAACACCCCGGCGTTACATCTTTATTGCAGTTATATTTAATGTGTTATTGTTTTATTAAAGTTAAAATAATAAGGAAACAGGTCATGTAAATAACTACAAACTCCAAAACTGGCATTTCTCTGTGCGGTCAGCACCTCTTCTATGAGTTGCGTGAAGCATCCCGATCTAAGGGGGAGAGATTGAAACTGCACCCGTCTGATGCACACTTTGTACTGGGGAAACTTATCCCTTGAGCGTGCGTGCTTGCTGCAGCTAGATTATAACGTGATGGCTCACGACTAATTGAATCATAATATATGTGTCGTGCATTTCTTATCGTGAAGAAAATTGGCAATACGCAGCTTTATTAATAAGAAAGTTTGTTTTTTGTGAGTTAAAGATGGATTGAAGTGAGCAAACAGGTGAGAGAGGGTAGTCTTCACCCCAATATACACTGCAGCAAAAGCAATTTTTGATTTGTTTTTGTTTTGGCCTGTTTTCCAATGTAAATATCTAAAACTCCATTAAAATAACGTACATTTATTTTAGCTGCTATACTGCAGAAGAAAAAATTGTTATCGGAGAATGTTGAATATAATATTAAAAATAAAAATATTTTAAAATATCTAAAAATCCTTTCTCTAAAAAAAAGATGCATTCACCTGAGAAGCAGCATATAAGATATTTAGACTTGCTTTTAGAGAATAGATCATGAATATAAGTATATTTTGTCTTTACTGCACTCGCAGAAGTATAACCAAGTGAAAAAAAAATACACTTATATACAAAGTACACTACAAATACAAGATAAAAACACTAGAAAAATAGGATTTTTTGCAGTGAATTTTTTACTGAATTAACCTTTAAGTATTTTTTCCCGTTAATTCAGTGAATGTCATTTAGAGGTATTTTTAAAAGATGATTTTGTCCTCTTTATTGTTAGCAATATGGTTGCAACTAACGATTATTTTGATAATTGACTAATCTAATGATTATTAGAACGATTATTCGACTATTCGAGTGATTATTGTAACGATTAATCATTAGCTCTTAACCAACTATTCAGATTGTGCCCGACTTAAAAGGTTGTATTAAACGTGCTTGCTAATAATAAAGTTAGCAAGTTAGAAAATCATCTTTTTTTTTGTGATTACAATTTTTTATTGATTCATATATTAATCAAAGAATAGCAAAACATATATACACAGAATCAACATTTTTACCCCCACCCTGACCCTCAACAAACATTCCTGTGGTCATACATCAAGTATATACACACACATACCCAAAAAAAAAAAAAAAAAAAAGAAAATATATATATAATAATCACACACATTGATAACTATACCTGTCTCTCAACTCCCCCTCCCCGAGAGCCCTCCAAGAACGGCAAATATTTGCCCCATTTTCCAACAAATGAATCCAAATTCCCCAGTCTTCTAGATGACCCTTCTTCGAAAGCCGCCACCCTCTCCATCTCCGAGCACCACTCCTGAAATGTAGGTGCTCCTGCCAACTTCCGTCCCCTTAAAACAATTTGTCTGGCGATCATAACACTGGTTAGGACCCAATTTTTTTGGTGTTTATTCCCTATATTGATGACCGCCCCATCGCCCAGTCTGCGGCAAAATGAAATTTGAGTGCCCAATATGTCACACATAAAACTTTGAACCTTCAACCAAAATTCTTGGATCTTAACACACCACCAAAAAACATGGGTTGTGTCTCAATCTTCTGACTGGCATCGCCAGCAGGTAGGTATGTCTTTAAGACCAAGGTTATACAATCTAGAGGGGGTCCAATAATATCAATGTAAAATCTTGAATTGCATAAGGCGCACCCTTGCATCTCTAGATGCAGACTTCAACTTTTTTTTGAATCCTAGCCCACACTCCCTCCTCCAATACCAAGTTTAAATGTTTCTCCCATAATCTCTTGATAGAAGTTAAAGCTTCGTCCCCCAGACTCTGAATTAGCAGGGAGTAATACACTGATGCCTCATGACCTTTTCCAAAAGCAGTAATCACCACTCCCAGAGTATCTACCACTTTAGGGGGGTGTGTGCTACTCCCAAAAATAGTACAGAGCAGGTGGCGTAGCTGTAAATACCCAAAGAACTGAGGTCTGGGAATCCCAAAATGTTGAACCAAATTCAAAAGGATCTCTCCACTCCACTCCACTCTCATATAGGTCGCCAAGTGTATTAACCTCCCTCACAATCCACTCTGACCAGCAGAGAGGGGACTTATTAATACATAATTCAGGGTTCAGCCATATGCTTGAGGCAACATTTAAATAAATGTCCGAATTAAACTCTCTGGACACTTTTGTCCATACCGAGTGCAAATGCGAGATAACGGGGTGTAACTTAACTTCTCCGATTAGTTTGATAGAAAGGCTTTGCAATGGCAAAATAGGGGCAAGAACTTGCTGTTCAATACAAAACCTGGGAGGGGCTCTCTCAGGTGGAAGCGACCAGTGAGCCAAATGTCTGAGACCGAATACATAATAATAAAACAAATCTTGTGTAGGCCCACCTTTGTCAGTCAGCCTATGCAACTTACTGAAATGTAATCTGGGACGTTTACCATTCCAAATTAAGGACTTTGTTATGCTGTCAAATTGATTGAAAAAAGACAGGGGGACATATATAGGTAGAGACTGTAGCAGGTAGTTGAATTTTGGAATACAATTAATTTTAATAACATTAACCTTCCCTGTCATAGATATATGTAATGAAGCCCACCTGCCCACATCGCTCAAAAAACTTTTTATTAAAGGGTCAAAATTAACTCTAACTAAATCACACAAATTTGCTGGGAATAAGATACCCAAATACTTAATGCCCTGTTTGGGCCACTGGAAGGCACCCAGCTGAAAAGCCGATACCGGGCAGTACACTGTCAGAGACAAAGCTTCGGATTAGACCAATTAACTCTGTATCCCGAGAATTTAGAAAAGGAATTAATAATTCTGTGGAGGCAAGGCATAGATCTAGTAGGGTTGGAATCAAATAATAAAATATCTTCTGCGTAAAGCAAAAGCTTATGCGCCACGCCTACCGCCACCACCCCTGGAAAATCATCTTCCTTTCTTATCGCGGCTGCTAATGATTCCAGGGCATGACAGAACAATAAGGGGGAAAGAGGGCAACCCTGATGGATGCCCCTATCCAGAGTAAAATAGTCTGAAATTACATTACTGAAATTAAATTACTGAAATTACTACTTATTTACTTAATCAGTTAGCCAGAATTTTTGACAATATTTTAACATCTAGCTGGATCAGGGAAATTGGATGGTAACTCTTACACTCGCATGGATCTTTGTCCTTTTTAAGAATCAGACTGATCCGGGCTTGCGTCATGGTTGGTGGAAGCTTTCCATTTTTTAATAATTCAGAATAAACTTCTAGCAAAAGTGGAGTGAGTACTGTAGCCTAAGATCTAAAAAACTCAGCGGCAAAGCCATCTGGCCCCGGAACCTTGCTGTAGGCAAGGCCTTAATGACCTCGCCAAACTCCTCCAAGGTTATCTCAGAATCAAGAGAATTCCTTTGCTCAGTCGTCAGTTTAGGAAGTTCTAATGGTTTCACAAAGTTTTTAATATCCTCATCAATAGATGAAGACGTGGAACTATAGAGATCAAGATAGAATTATTTAAAAGCATTATTAATATCAATGGCTGTGGTAAATATTTCACCACCAGCAGATTTCCCTGAGGGAATGGTAGAAAAATACTCTCTCTGTTTTATATATCTAGCCAGATGCTTCCCTGCTTTGTCCTCCGACTCAAAGTATGACTGTATTGCCCTGAATAGCCAAAACTCCACATTCCGTGACAAAATAGAATTACAGTTGTGCTCAAAAGTTTGCATACCCTTGGATAATTGGTAATATATGTACCATTTTTAAAGAAAACATGAGTGAGCAGGCAAAACACATTTCTTTTATTTCTTATGGGATTCATATTCAACTGTAGGTTATAACAGAGTGGCATAATCATAAAACAAAACATGGCAACAAAGAAAAAAATGAAATGACCCCTGTTCAAAAGTCTGCATACCCTTAGTTCTTAATACTGTGTATTGCCCCCTTTAGCATCAATGACAGCATGCAGTCTTTTGTAATAGTTGTCTATGAGGCCCCAAATTCTTGCAGGTGATATAGCTGCCCATTCATCTTGGTAAAAGGCCTCCAGGTCATGCAAAGTCTTTGGTCGTCTTGCATGAACCACACGTTTGAGATCTCCCCAGAGTGGCTTGATGATATTAAGGTTAGGAGACTGTGACGGCCACTCCAGAACCTTCACCTTTTTCTGCTGTAACCACTGGAGGGTCAACTTGGCCTTATGCTGAGGGTCATTGTTGTGCTGGAATGTCCAAGAGCGTCCCATGCGCAGCTTTCGTGCAGAAGAATGCAAATTGTCTGCCAGTATTTTCTGATAACATGCTGCATTCATCTTGACATCAATTTTCACAAGATTCCCTGTGCCTTTAGAGCTCACACACCCCCAAAACATCAGTGATGTTTTACATGCTTTGGAGTGGGGATGGTATTCTTTTCACTATAGGCCTTGTTGACCCCTCTCCAAACATAGCGCTTATGGTTGTGACGATAAAACTCTATTTTTGTCTCGTCACTCCAAATTACAGTGTGCCAAAAGCTGTGAGGCGTGTCAAGGTGTTGTCGGGCATATTGTAACCGGGCTTTTTTGTGGCATTGGCGCAGTAAAGGCTTCTTTCTGGCAGCTCGACCATGCAGCTCATATTTGTTCAAGTATCGTCGTATTGTGCTCCTTGAAACAACCACACCGTCTTTTTCCAGAGCAGCCTGTATTTCTCCTGAGGTTACCTGTGGGTTTTTCTTTGTATCCCGAACAATTCTTCTGGCAGTTGTGGCTGAAATCTTTCTTGGTCTACCTGACCTTGGCTTGGTATCAAGAGATCCCCGAATTTTTCACTTCTTAAGTGATTGAACAGTACTGACTGGCATATTCAAGGCTTTGGATATCTTTTTATATCCTTTTCCATCTTTATAAAGTTCCATTACCTCGTTACGCAGGTCTTTTGACAGTTCTTTTCAGCTCCCCATGGCTCAGTATCTAGCCTGCTCAGTGCATCCATGTGAGAGCTAACAAACTCATTGACTATTTATACACAGACACTAATTGCAATTTAAAAAGCCACAGGTGTGGGAAATTAATCTTTAATTGCCATTTAAACCTGTGTGTGTCACCTTGTGTGTCTGTAACGAGGCCAAACATTCAAGGGTATGTAAACTTTTGATCAGGGCCATTTGGGTGATTTCTGTTATCATTATGATTTAAAAAGGAGCCAAACAACTATGTGATAATAAATGGCTTCATATGACCACTATCCTTAAATAAAAGACAGTTTTTTGCATGATCAGTCATATTTTCAAACAATTTCTGCCAGGGTATGCAAATTTTGAGCACAGCTGTATATCTGTATTTCAGTTGGGTCAATTCCCTAAGGCCATTAGACGACATTCTGTGCTTCAGCTCTGCCTCGGCACTTTTAATATTCCCTTCCAATTCCATGAGTTCTTGTGCTTTGGATTTTTTGGTGAATAAGGCATACTGTATGATCCAATCCCTAAGAACCGCCTTCAGTGCCTCCCAAGCCACGCTCACAGAGGATACTGAGGACCAGTTGGTCTCCATATAGACATTGATTTCAGTCTTTAGCATTTGTTGGAATTCAGGATTTTGCAAAAGGGATACATTAAAGCACCAACTATATGATTTCTCTTTCTCCGTATGTGGCAACACCTCTAAACACACCAGGGCGTGATCTGAGACTAAAATGTTTCCAATTGAGCAATCAACAACAGATCAAATGTGGGACTTATGTAAAAAAAAAAAAAATCTATTCTAGAGTAAATCTTATGGACTGATGAAAAAAATGTATAGTCCCTACCAGATAGGTTCAAAAATCTCCAAATATCTGTAAGACCAAGATTTGTACACATTCTGTGAAGAATCAATGTTGCTCTAGGGGGCTTGCACACTTTTGCTTCACTATGATCAAGGACTGAGGCCATCAAAAGATTAATGTCTCCTCCCAATATTATATCATGAGGGGTGCCAGTGGCTTGCAACATCCCTTCAAGATCTATAAAAAGTCCTGACCATCAATGTTAGGAGCATAAATATTAGCCAGAATAAGACTTTGTCCCTGAATTTGTCCCCGGAACCAGCACAAAAAAAGCGCACATATTCTTCAAAATGTTCAGTGAGCTGGTCCACACAGCTGCAACATGAATGCAAGCAAATTACTTTATCACTCCAGGGTCTTTGCAAGAAATACTCTGCAAAACAAACTCCAGCCAATAGGAAGAATAAACACAAAGAGCATGTAGATTCATTCATAAAACTGTCCTGAAGGTGTGTTACTCTACAAAATAAACTCCAGCCGCTAGGCGGAACCAGCACAAAAAAAGTGAATGTTCAGTGAGCCGGTCCACTCGGCTGCAAAGTGAGTACCACAAGATGACTTACTCCACTGACTTTATGAAGGACATCGCTTGCTGTGGGCATGTGAATGTTTTACGGCCCTCCTTAGCATCTGTTCTTAATTTGGCCGGGAATATCAGCCCAAAAGCGACCTTCCGTTGATGTAAAAGTTTCTTGCATTCCTTGAATTGATCACGTTTCTTTCTTGTCAAATTCGTAAAGTCTGGGAACAAGAAAATGCTGTGATTTTTCTAAGAAAGCCTTCCTTTACTCCTCGCCTAACACAAGATCTTTATCGGATGATCTCAGAAATTTGGCCAGAATTGATCGAGAACTGTCTCCCTCCACGGCTCACCAAGCAGGAACCCTGTGAGCTCGCTTGATTTCCAGCTTATGGCCTGCTATGTCAAGCACATTCGGAAGGAGCCCATATAGGAATTTCACCATATCCTGTCCTTCTTCGCCCTCAGGAATTCCGACAAAACTGAAGTTATTCCGCCGGCTACGGTTCTCCATGTCCTCCAACTTCTCCCAAACATGCTCCAAATCCACCTTTTTAGCAGATAATTCCCTCTCCAAAGACTCCAGGTAATCGCTCCGATTCTCGACGTCCCCCACTCTTGTAACCACCTCAGTGAATTTCGCCTCCATGGCAGTGATCAATCGATGTATCACAGCAAGATCCTCCAAGTCAGCAATGACCTTCGTCAGTATTGCCGACATGTTCAGCATCTCTCGCCGCATTTCCCGCACTTCTCCGACTAATTCGACTCCCAGGCTCGCGACCTGCTCAGGGGTGTCAACTTGAGCACATAAGTGTCTTTTAATGTCTCCAGAGCCCGAGGATTTTGAATTCTTTGACATATTGTCCTCCTAGAACTGTTATGGAACAGAGTGTATCGAATCTCACCGGTTTATGTAATTATAAGTGTTAAAAATAGCAAAGTAGCTCAGTGGTAAAAGACGCTGGCTACCACCCCTGGAGTTCGCTAGTTCGAATCCCAGGGTGTGCTGAGTGACTCCAGCCAGGTCTCCTAAGCAACCAAATTGGCCCAGTTGCTGGGGTGGGTAGAGTCACATGGGGTAACCTCCTCGTGGTCGCTATAATGTGGTTCGTTCTCAGTGGGGCGCGTGGTGAGTTGAGCACGGAGGCTGCGGTGGGTGGCGTGAAGCCTCCACACACACACTATGTCTCCGTGGCAACGCGCTCAACAAGCCACATGATAAGATACGTGGGTTGATGGTCTCAGACGCGGAGGCAACTGGGATTCATCCTCCGCCACCCGGATTGAGGTGAATCACTACGCCACCACAAGGACTTAAAAGTGCACTGGGAATTGGGCATTCCAAATTGGTTGAAGAAAAAAAAAAAAAAAATTGGCAAAGTGCGCAGAGCTCGACGTTCACTCGTCCAATCCTCGCCTGGCATCATGTGACACCTGCAGTGAATTTTTTTACTGAATTCAACTTGATAAAATGTAGTTTTTCCTTTAACTCGGTGAATGTCATTTAGAGGTATTTTTAAAAGATGATTTTGCCCTCTTTATTGTTAGCAAGCATGTTTAATACAACCTTTTAAGTCAGGGCACAATCTGAATAGTTGGTTAAGAGCTAATGATTAATCGTTGCAATAATTGCCCGAATAGTCAAATAATCGTTCTAATAATAGTTTGATTAGTCGATTATCAAAATAATCCTTAATTGCAGCCCTAGTCCCATGACTGCCAAACATGTTGAGTGGTCCAAACAACATCTGCAGCCTGAAACTGAACTTTTGATTGGAGTTAATGCACTTAGCTGGATAGGAAGGCTATAGGATGATCCCTTGCTCCCTTGCCTTAACCTCCAGTGTGCTGTCTGTCTGCACTGGTCTTAGAAAAGTTCAAAATGCACCTTATTTTCACCCTATCTCCATATAAAGCCACTGAAAGCAAAATTTTTCAGCTTTTTGATAAAAACTTTGATTTTCAATGTGAAAATACACAGTATAGGATTTCTAAGGAATAAATGTGCTAAAGTACACAGTATACATTGTGTTTATCAGTGTGGCGTTTCGCTATAAGTCGTTAAAATAAAAAAAATAAATGGCATATCAGATGAAACTAGAGACTGTAATCTTTTGACTCAAACAGTTTTCAATGTAAAAACGTAATTACGTTTCTTACCAGATGTAATTTTGTTGCCGTTTCTCCCAAATACAAACTCTGATGTGGTCAGCGCCATGTTGTTGTGTTACATGACTCTTTACTGACAGCCCATAGTCTCCTGAACTGAGATCGGTGGGTTTAAATGAATTTAAATTATGCATTGCATGTAGCGACCCCCAAAATACAATGTCCATGCATGTGTACGCGGGGTCGCTCAAAACTTCATTGTAATGCCATTCTCACCTCAGGTTGGACGATTGAGTCACAGGCTTGGCAATCTTTGGATTTATTGTGCATTTAACTGCAATCTATCATATTATTGTTTTAGAACTGCTGAACTGTGTTGCTACAAATACTGCAAATTAGTTGCTGCAGCATTGTAGGGAAAAAAAATTCCTTGAGTGCCCATAGCAGGTGTCTATCTGAACTCTCCACCTGGAGCTAACATCACACATATTGATTAACTCCTGAATGTTCCACTGTTTTTCTAATTAAATGTGGGCATTATTTCTTGACCTGCAGTGCTAACCATTGTACTCCCCAGAAAACAGGATTACCCATGAGCTCTTGGCTGGTTTATGATGGTTTATGCTGATTTGGTGCTGGTGGACCAACATAGCCATGTTGTTTACTAGCAAAATTTGGTGAAGCTAGTCGACCAGTTAGGAAACCTTGGAAAAGTTGGAACACCAGCACACCAGCGTCCTGTGTTGTAGGCCAGCATTTAAAACTCAACATATTCTGGTGACCAGGAACAGGGATAGGGAATACTGTTCTGTGCTATTCCACTAAATCACCTCAGTCTAATCAACAACATCTAACATCTGATAGGGATATTGTCCAGGTCTCGTCTACGAATGAGTGACAGCAGTAGTTTGTGGTTTGTGGTCTGTTAGAAGTCTAGAGCTACCAAGGCCAAAATATTTCTTGCAATGTTCCTGGGCCCACACATGTGCAAGACACTCTACGTTGTATTTGTGCATACCTTGTCTACACATCTGTCAGTCGTCTGGACTAGTATGCAACTGGCAGCCAATCTTCTACTTTTTCATCAGTTTGCATCAGCTGACACTGCGGTGTACGTACAGTGTCTTAGTACAAGTTGATGAGTGAGTGACTTTGTAATGCTGACAATGTTCCAATGACCACTTGTTCAATAGTTCATAGACCAGCTGGCCTATAGTTAAGTTGATTCCTTTCCTAAGATAATGTGTAATGTTTTCACTAGCCGTGTTTCCATTATCCAGTGTGATCCAGGGCTATCAACTGGTCAGACGGGGCCAATAGCCTCGGATCTCGAGCCGCGAGACCAAAATTGATCAGCATTCCCACCCCCAGGCCAATAGCCCCGCAGCGTTGCCCTAAAACCCACCCTTAATACGCCGCCCTGGTGTCAATGCCCCCCCCAGTTCACAATCAATAGAGAAGCTCAAGCTGAGGTATCAGACTCTGGAGACTAGCTAGCCCTCAAAATTAGCATGTTTGAGACTGAAGCTACTTCTTTGTTTGCTGCTTTTGGTCTTTGCTTGGTGGAAAGCGAGACCTGACTCAGTGAAACTCCGCCTTTGTCATTAACACCGCCTCAATTCCTAGTTGGCCTTTGTGACGAGGAGGAGTGCGTGGCCGGGCCGTGAGGACACACGTCCGGCGCTTAATTGTCCTAATCAGCCGGGAGGGGTATAAAGACGAGCCGGAGGTTCCAGTTCGAGAGAGAGAGAGAGACACACATGTGGCCGCTGTGTGTGTGTGTGTGTAATCGGCGGGTCAAAGGCGCTTAGCAGTTGGCCCCGAGGAAGCTATAAAGGAAGAAATTATAACACATTTATTTTGGCACCATTGTACCCTACTTAGAATGATGAAGGCTTTAGCTCAACTAGGATTGCGCGGTTTACTGGTACTAATGAAGTATCGCAATACCAAAAAAAAAATTTGGGGGTATGATATCATCTTGTTGCTAATTTCGATACCATATTACAGTATGCTGTCATTAACAAAATTATATAAGATGTGACAAATTTGAGATGAAATCAATGACAGTTTGAAAATAAAATAAAAAAACCTTTGGATATGGCCAAGTGTGATCTTTAAATAGCATAAAGTAATGTAATTTAATTAAATAATATACAGTCACATGCGCTGCACGCTACAGAATGAACAAGAGGAGCCACACTGCTCTGTCAAATGATTACCTCACACATGCACACGCACTCACACAAATGCAACACACACTGCTGGTGCTTAATTTTCATGCAGTGTGTTTAGAGTATAAATGGCTGTTAACACTTAAATTAACTCCTCGGGTGCAGCTCGGAGATTTAAACTCAAGAGTTGCAACGGGATTATCCCAGCATTAATGGGAAGCTTGATATAACTAACCCGTAAAAACAGGAAGAACTCAAAGGTCTGTCAAAATAAAAGTCCCGCTGACATGAAAGCACTATTCAAATGGATGTGTGAAATTGAACACAGGAAAATATAACAACTGTATAAAAATGTTATATTCAAAAAGTAGCAATAATACTCATAATAACAATTATGTAATATTAAATTGTTGTATTATTATTATTATTATTATTATTATTATTATTATTATTATCTGTAAGCAATATCCCAAATGCAAGCAGCCTCATTAATGTTTTCATTAATAATGTGAAGCTCTGTTGTGCAGCATTTTATTTTACCAAAAATAAAATTGCAATTGTTTTGTCTAAATAAATAATTATGATATTTTTATTTGATTTAAAGTGTATGTATGAATTTGATTAAACACCATTTGATCATAACATTTAATTAAAACATTTAACATGGAATTCAGAAACATTTAAATGGAAAATGCATAATTTGAATCTGTAAGAATTTATGCAGTTCATTTAATCGTCATTTTCTGTGTAATTTGATAAAAAAAATCTGAGGCTTTTTATTTGTTGATTATAGTATTGATTTAGTATCGATACAGAGCTGGTATCCTACCGAAGACAGAATTTTGGTATCGGAGCAACCCTAAGCTCAACTATGCAAATATCTGCTGTAGCTCGATTATAACTGTGCATGTAAACATTCTGAGTTTGAAAATACTTTTATAACCCTACAACAATAAAAGTTGACATTGCTCTGTTTCTTTGAGCATGTCCAACATCACCTGCTGAATCAATTACCATTACAACTCATCTGGATGTTAATAATGATCTTTAACTGACCTAAAGTAGCATTCAAGAGGATGTCTTCCATGTTAATGACCTCTCCATCCAAATCCTGGAGTATCTTCATTATCCTCCTCTGAAAGATTTCTGTCGTGATCACCCAATAGCAGATGTTGGAAACCGTAAGTAATATGGTTCACTGATTCTTGAGATAAGGGACAAAACATGTCTTACATACAAAAATCATCCTTATTTTAAAAATCAAGAAATTTATAACAATAAATATACTGGAAAAGTTAAATCTAAAGGAAATGTGTATACTCAGGGCATTTTTTACTTATATTTTAAAATAATTTCATTAGATTTTTTTTTATGCTTGCTCTATACTTGGAAGCACATGTAACTTCACCTGTCCTCAGCAAGAGATCACAATGTTAAACTGCCAAACAAAGTGTATAAAAATGCAACAAATTCATAAATATAAATATCAAATGAAAGGTAGGGATCTGTAAGATATCAAACAATACATTAAGAAAACTTTAAATGATATTTTCCAATGAAGTTGTGTCCTCACTTTGCGTCAACTCCGTCAGATTTTGTTTTTAATCCTGAATAAATCAGAAAATGTCCTGACCAGTTTTAACTCCGAGTACCCCTTTCCCACTTCCTGCTCATGATGGATGCAACAGTAGGACACGTGGTCTGGTACATTAGATAATTTTCATATTTTAAACAAACAATGTATAAGTCTCTACGGTCACAGCTTCAACTTGTCAACTCTGTCATTCTCATTATTATAATTTCTGTTAAAATTATGGGATCAATTTTGGCATTTTAGTTTAGTTTATAGAGGCATATTCAACTGAGGGGGAAAAATAGCTCAGAATTTTCAGAATAGTATGAAAACAGAAAAAAAAAATATTGAATGTATTTTATAATTTAACTCCTTTACTGAACAATATTATTAGATAATTAAAGACTTTACACTATTGTTGGATGAATCAAATTAAAATAACACGCTTTTTGGTGTGTCTGACAGAGTTGACACAAATTACAGTAAGATGCAAGTTATGAAGTGCATAAATGTCAATTTTCAGAGAAATTTTTTTTTTTTTTTTTTATAAAAACCTTTTCCCTTACATCGTTCGTTAGCTGAGGCCTTTGTCTACAAATATATCCATTTTAAATTAATTTAGTATTAAAAAATAAAAACTCTGTGCTTGTGAATTTGCATGTTATGGAGTGGTGGTGGCGGCGTAGTGGACTAACACACTGAACTTGTAAGCAGAAAGTTGTTGGTTCAATCCCCACAGCCATCACCATTGTGTCCTTGAGCAAGGCACTTAACTCTAGGTTGCTCCAGGGGGATTGTCCCTGTAAGCTGCTTTGGATAAAAGTGTCTGCCAAATGCATAAATGTTATGTTCTTCATTTGTGAGCTGCTTTGAATAAAAGTTTCTGCTAAATTACAAAATGTAAATAGAGGTGAACATCAAAACACCAGTTGTTGGAAGAATTAACTTGTCATGTCTTACAGTCTGTAATTTTAAGGTTATTTTTAGGTCAATCATTGCTGAAATTCTGGAGTTGCCTGGTGTGGCTCTTATTAAAATGACCTGAACAAAAGCAACAGCCATATGAGCTAAATAGCCATCATTTGTGACCTTTCCATGCCTTAAGCTCATGTCTGCGTTTTCACTCCCAGTTTTAGTTATTAATTTACTTCCTCTCGTCTCAGACATTGGGTTTGTTGTGTTAGGAGATATGTTTAGTTTTTGATTTAGGGCTACTTTAGACAGTAAAACACTGCAAATTTTATTATGTCTGTCCTTTAAAATAATGTATATGGTGCTATGTTAGTGGGACACCTTAAGTGAAAGAACAGATGTTTCTTCACGAAAAAAAGGATTATTAGCTAAACTGTTCATTGGCTCTGCTTGGGTGGCTTTATCACATGAACACTGTTTACTCATGAGATATTACCATAATTACTAAGGTCATTTAAATCATGTTCCTCATTAACCTCATGCCATTAGGAAATTATATTTTTGTCCAGGTTAATTTAACTCTGTCAATTATGTATGTATAATGCACATTGGGGTATGAATTACACAATGACTTTCATTCAGTACTGACATTGGTACTACAGGCAACAGTTTTAGTATCTACTTTGAACTTTTAATGGAAACACATCCATTTATATATACATATATAAGATAAATACAAAAATCTATATTATATTGTATTGTGTTGTGCTGTAATATGTTATGCTATGCAATGCTATGCTATGCAATGCTATGCTATGTTATGCTGTGCTATGTTATTCTGTACTATGTTATGCTGTGCAATGTTGTGTCATGTTATGCTGTGCTATGTTATGCTGTGCTATGTTGTGTGATGTTATGCTGTGCTATGTTATGCTGTGCTATGTTATTCTGTACTATGTTATGCTGTGCTATGTTGTGTGATGTTATGCTGTGCTATGTTATGCTGTGCTATGTTATTCTGTACTATGTTATGCTGTGATATGTTATGCTGTGCAATTTTGTGTCATGTTATGCTGTGCTATGTTGTGTGATGTTATGCGATGTTATGCTGTGCCATGTTATGCTGTGCCATGTTGTGCTGTGCCATGTTGTGCTGTGCCATGTTGTGCTATGTTATGCTATGTTATGCTGTACCATGTGTAATGTACCATTAAGATCATTGAACGAACTCAGGGTTTCAGGGTTGGTTTCAGGTTGACAAATTCAAACCAATCCAATCAGGCTTAATTGGTACCATGATGCAGCTCATCAACTTTCTCTGTCAACTCAGGCTTCGATCCTGATTTTAAGATTAGATTACGCGCCCGTGCATATGAATGAGTGATGTTTGCTGCGCACAACCAATCGCGTGAGAGAACGCGATTCACTTCTCGCGAGAGACTCAGCGGGATTTACCTTTCTGCTGAAAGCTCCTGATTATGAAAATAAGAATTTAAATTTATTTAAACAGTGCACAAGAGATTGCTTTAAAAATATAAAAAAAATTTAATGCATTTTCACTGCTCAAGAGTTCAGCATGAAATCACGAAGACATAAAACATATGATTTACACAGTACAAGGGATATCTGTAAAATTATGAAGCAATTGAAGACATGTACACAACAAGAAGAAACAGTGGCTGCTAGTAGAGCTCAAGAGGACTGCTGCAAACAAATTCTTAATGTGATTAAAAAAAAAAAGCAGCTGGTATATCAATGCGTAAGTGAATTCATATAGGCCCACAACAAGAGCACACAGGCTTATTAGTCAAGTCATTTTTATTTTTATAGCACTTTTCACAACACACATCGTTTCAAAGCAGCTTTACAGAAAATCATGCATTAACAGAACATGAAACTGTATACATCATTGTGTAGTTTGACTAAATATGATTGTAAATTTTGTATAAGAATACATATTTAAATTATAGTTGTATTTAGAACCCCAGTGAGCAAGCTGAAGGCGACTGTAGCAAGGAACACAAAACTCCATAAAATGTTGGTTAATGGAGAAAAATAACCTTGGGAGAAACCAGGCTCACTGTGGGGGCCAGTTCCCCTCTGGCTAACAGCATGAATATAATGCCAATATTACTTATGTGCAGTGCAAGTCATAGTTTAAAATTTTTAAACTAAGTAAGTGTTAAGGGCCAGTGTTTAAACAAATATTTTGTATCAACTGTAAGATTAATGACTAATAATGTCTTTGAAGTCCATCCTGGATTAACTGCAGAAGTTCACAATAACTAGTTTCCATCCAAGGATTTTTTGCGAAAAATGTTTTAGCTGATGGAAATGCAAATTATCACTAAAAATTGTCTACGTAATATTTTTCCGTTTAGTTCTAGCGCATAAACTCTATGTCGATACGTCAAATGTCGCGAAAAACTGGTTTGGAAACACTTTTTGTCGAGAAAATTGGCATTAACGCAAAAATGTAGTGTCACATGACAGAATTTACCCCAATCGTAAGCCTGTGTTAATCAAGCCAATTTATTGTATGTGATTATGGATTGATCTTAACGGCATATAGATCCGATGCTGCAAACATGACACTTCCAGGAGTGCCAACACAAATGTCTTGTATCATGCACCTGTCATCGACAAGTGCAAGGAGAACAAATGAATGTCCACTGTTTGTGATTAATTGAATCATGGTAGCCATCCGTTTATTTATTAAAGTTGCTTTTCCACACCATTCAAAATAATAGATGGCAGTCATGGAATTAGACCATAATACAAAAAAAACATAATTTCTGTGCACAAAGATGTTTTAAATTAAAAATAAATGCACAATACTAGAAGAAAAGCACCAGTGTGCTTTTTTGGAACACTAACATATAGCCCAATTTTTATTAAATTATTGTGTAACTTACTTTTGAAAAAATGCTGGCAAAATTCCCTGTATTAAATTAAATAAATTGCCAAAGGAAAAAATTATATTTTTAAACCTATATATGCCTTTTCTTTACACAAACTTAAATTAGCCTTACCCTGTTCTGTAGAAGAAAAAAGTTGGGTGAATGACATTCTCAGAATGTTCTACACTTTTTTCAAGACTATAAACTATCAGAACTATTTGTCCAATATCGAGTTCACTTTCAGAAAATGAGCTTTTGAACATTTTAAAACGTTTAAATATTTTAAATCTAACCCTCTTTACCTCGGATCGCATTTGCTGAGCTTCTTCAGAAAATATAAATTGCATTATGATGCTAAATTTAATTTTAGATGACAATCAAGTTCAGTTGGTCGTTAAAAGTTGCTGGACAAATATGCAGGACATAATGCAGTTGTGATGGCAATGCTTTAGATTAGATGATTGTTCAAAATAGCCTATTGAATATCAGGAATGTATCATATGAAACCCTGATATTACACCGCATCAATTTTTCTTTAATAGCTGTGCACACAGTATATACACATCGATGGATGGTCCTTATACTAAGACCGAAAGTTTCCCCCACTACTTGGTGCAGGTTGCCAGCTTGAACAGGGCCATGACGATTCACCTTCAGGTCAGAACCTGTGGCAACCTGTGATAGGCGCAACATCAGGACCAAAATTACAGTCCTATCAGAAGGGCAACAGTTCCTTTTTGATTGCAATTCCTCCTCTTCTGATTGCTTTTATTTGTGAAATTAAAATGACAGTAAGCTGGCTAGTTTCAATGAATTGTCTCAATACTCTACCCATTTTACCAAAACATTGGAGGAAAACAATTTGTGACATCTGGGAGGCGAATTAGCGATAAACACAGATTTCTGTATGTAAACGGCTTAAGGGCAGATTTATTTTGCGATAAACCAAAACTTATGAAACAAAGTGTTTTTTTAGGCATGACGTCATCACACACACAAGTTTTATCTATAAAAGGCCATTTGAATGGAAACAGGCAGAAGACGGCAAATTTCGCAAATAATTACTTGGGAATAGGAATCCCGAGGTTGAGATGGATATAAATAGAATAATAGTAGCGTAGATGCCATTAAATTTTTTGCAGAGTTATAGATCATGATAAATGTTTCTGGTTCTGGCAGACCTAACTAAAGCAGCCTAATTGTGAGTTGATGGATAAATTAGGTGTATGCCTGGCTAAAAAGAAGTCTTTAGTCTAGACTTAAACTCAGTGAGAGTGTCTGCGTCCTGAACAGTACAAGGAGTTAATAATATTACGAAGAGGTTCTGGAGTCGTGTGGCGCCATGCGAGGTTCGGACTTGTGAACGGCAAGCTCTGCAAACTATGCTAGTTTTAATACTTTTTATGTCATAAACCGGTGAGTTTCGATACACCCTGATTCTTAACTGTTCTAGGAAGACAATATGTCAAAGAATTCAGAATCCTCGGGCTCTGGAGACATTAAAAGACACTTACGTGTTCAAGCTGAAGCCCCCGAGCAGCAGGCCGCAAGCACGGGAGCCGATTTGGCTGGTGAGGTGAAGGAAATTCGCCGAGAATTGATGAACGTGTTGGCAATGCTGATGAAGGTCGTTGCTGACTTGGAGGAGCTTGCTGTAATACGTTGATCGATCCCTGCCATGGAGATGAAATTCACTGAAATGGTTACAAGAGTGGGGGATGAGTCATCGGAGAAGGAATTAGCTGCTAATCCGCTAGCGACCAAGGTAGATTTGGAGCGCGTTTGGGAGAAGCTGGAAGATTTGGAGAACCGTAACTGGCAGAATAACGTCAGAATTGTTGGAATTCCTGAGGGAGCAGAGGTTCAGAATATGGTGGAATTCCTGGACGGGCTCCTTCCGAGTCTGCTCAACATATCCCCAGGCGCCTTTTTTTTTGTGCTGGTTCCACCTAGCGGCTGGAGCTTGTTTTGTGGAGGATCACAGCTTTGAGATAGTTATGTGGATGAATCTACACGTTCTGTGTGTTTATTCCACCTATTGTCTGGAGTTTGTTTTATAGATTATCTTCTGTTGTGTAATTCTGTCTCACAAAATTTTTATAGAAACACCGGACTTGAGCAGTCCGATGGCAAAGTTGTCGCGGGGGCTCTTGTAGACGTTCATGGACTGTTTGAGTTTAGAAAGGATGGACGCCAGTTGGCGCTGTCGTGCGTGGGGTTAATGCACACGTTTTTCTTTTTTTTGTTTGTTTGGTTCGAGGGGAAGTTTGGGGTTTGATTGTTGCATTAATGTTGGAATGTGGTCTTTTTAATTTTATTTTTGACACACAATCTATTTTTTCTAATATGTCAAAATGTCAAATGTTAATATGAGTGGATTGTCTCTCTCCATGCGGAATGTGAATGGGCTGGGGCACCCCATAAAAGAAGGAAGGTTATTTCTTTTCTTAAACATAAGAAATATGATATAGTGTTTCTTCAAGAAATGCATCTTTCCCATTGGTTCAACATTTTGGGATTCCCAGATCTCAGTTCTTTAGGTATTTACACCATATGCTCTGTACTATTTTAGGGAGTAGCATACACCCCCCTAAAGCAGCAGATACTCTGGGAGTGGTGATTACTGCTTTTGGAAAAGGTCATGACGCATCAGTGTCTCCCTGCTAATTCAGAGTCTGGGGGACTGAGCTTTAACTTCTATCAAGAGGTTATGTGCAAAAAATTTAAACTTTGTATTGGAAGAGGGAGTGTGGGCTAGGATTCTAGAAAACATCAAGTCTTTATCTAGAGATGCAAGGGTTCACCTTATGCAATTCAAGATTTTACATAGATTCTATTGGACCCCCTCTATATTGTATAGGCTTGGTCTTAAGGACACACCCACCTGCTGGCGATGCTAATCAGAAGATGGAGACACAACCCATGTTTTTTGGGTGTGTGTTAAGATCCAAGAATTTTGGTTGAAGGTTCAGAGTTTTGTGTGTGATGTGTTGGGCACTCAGGTTTCGTTTTGCCCCAGACTCTGTATTTTAGGCAAAGGGGCGGTCATCAAAATAGGGGATAAACACATAAAAAATTGGGTTCTGACCAGTGTTATGACAGGCAGACAGATTGTTTTAAGGGGATGGAAGTCAGCTGGTGCGCCCTCATTTCGGTAGTGGTGCATGGAGATGGGGAGGGTGGCAGCTTTTGAGGAGGTGTCATGTAGAAGGCTGAGGATCTGGGATTCATTTGATGGGAAATAGGGCAGTTATTTGGCGTTTTTGGGGGACTCTCGGGGAGGGGCTGTGGAGAGAGAGGAATAGTTTTAGATGTGTATGATTATTATATTCTTTTTTTTATTTATTTTTTTATTTTTTATTATTGTTCATTGGTGGTCGGGGTCGGGTTGGTGGAGGGGTAGTAGAGGAAGTGAAATGATGATTCAATGTATATTTGTTTTGTTTGTTTTTGTCAACTATATAAATCAATAAAAAATTTTAATAGGAAGAAGAGGTTCTGAGATTACAGAGATTACCTCTTTTTAGAGCGTAGTTGGTATTGGATCTAACATACATGTTGTGGCTTTTGATGTTTCGATAAGTTTTGTTAGCTCTTCATGATCTATATCAGCGAAGGACTGAAGCTGCTCATGTGGAAAATTATAAGATACTATTTTCTGAGGTACTGTGACAGACGATTGCATAATTTCAATTTTATCATTAAAGAAATTCATGAAGTCATTACTGCTGTGCTGTGATGGAATATCTGGTTCAGTTGAGGCTTTATTCCTAACCAATTTAGCCACAGTACTGAATAAACACCTTGGATTGTTGTGGTTATTTTATATGAGTTTGCTAAAATATGCTGATCTGGCAGCTTTTAGTGCCTGTCTGTAGCTACAGACACTACCCTTCCATGCACCGCGAAATACCTGTAATTTTGTATTCTTCCACTTGCGTTCCATTTTCCGAGCTGCTATCTTGAGAGCATCAGTGTGATCATTGTACCATGGTGTGGGGCTTTTTTCTTTAATTTGCTTTAATCAAAGGGGGGCGACACTATCAAGAGTGCTAGAGAAGACTGTATTTAAATTTTCTGTTATTACATCAAGTTCTTCTAGACTTTGTGGCTCACTGAGTCTATGAGATAGATCTGAAAGATTATCAGTGAAGCTATCTTTAGTGGTCGAAAGAATAGTTCTACCTGAAAGATAGCATGGTGTAGATTGAGTAACATTAGCTGATCGCAGCATACAAGAGACGAGGAAATGATCCGATGAGTAGGTCCTGTCACATTTTGTCTGACTCCAAGAGAGTTGAGAATATCGATAAATTAATTTTAAAAGCTTAAATTTATTTAAAATATAAAAGCTTTTATATTTATTTGAATTGAAAACTTTATATATCATTCAAAACTGTTACAAATAAATATAGGCTACTATTGATTACAAAACAAACAGAGACTATAAAGATGAATATTCTCCCTAAGTTTATTTTTCTTTTTCAAAATCTACCAGTTAGTAATCAAAAAGTGTTTTTAGACAATGGAATAAACTAATTTGTAAATGTATATGGGATAATAGGAAACCTAGAATTAGTCTTAAAATTCTTAAGTTGTCAAAAAGGCTTGGAGGAATAGAACTCCCAAACGTAATATATTATTATAAAGCTGCCCAAATTCAACCTATATTGATTTGGATGAATGAAGAATCCAAAGTGAAATGGAGAAAGATGAATATGTATCAAATGAGGAAACCTATTAGTATATCCCTGTTCCTACCCAATCAAAGCAACAACTTTAAATCAATAGATAATATTTGTATTAATAGTACTTTTAGAATTTGGTTAGAAAAAAAGAAAAATAGTAAAATTAAGAAAGATATAGTTAATTTACAAGAAATTGCTAAAGATCCTGATTTCATGCCAAATATATTAGATAATACATTTAAGTTTTGGGCAGATAGAGGTCTGAAAAGATAAAGGAATGGATCCCTTTTGAAACCTAGCAAAAAAGTATGAGCATCCAAATTCAATATTTGTAAATTATTTACATGTAAGAAGATATTTATTATCAGAAGTTAAAGTAAAAGAAATAAAAAAGGAAATGCATCCATTAATAAATTAAATAATTGATACATACAGTACAATTAACCCAATAAAAATGTTAGGAATTTTAAAGAGTGCACTTGAAAGAGATATACAGGACACTATGAATAAAATGATATGTAGGTGGGAGGATGAATTAAAAATTAAAAATAGTGAGCAAGACTGGGAAGAAATATCATATAATACATTCCATACTACTCAGTCCAGTATTTGGAGGGAATATGCTTGGAAGATACAAATGAGATTTTTTATAACACCTGTTATTCAAAGTAAATACAACAGCATGGTAACAGGGGATTGTTGGAGATATTGTGGAGAAAAAAAGGCTCATTACTGTCAAATTCTATACGAGTGCTCTAAACTGACAACTTATTGGAATGAAGTGATTAGACTGGTTAATTTAATATTAAACTGCACAATAGAAATACATCCAGATAACCTTATTTTGGGTAAAATGTTTTTTTTTTTTTTTTATAACAGATAAAACTGAACAAAATATATTTAGGGTAATCAGAATAGCAGCTTTGAAACAGACTACTGGTCTTAAACCAGAACCCCCACAATTTCAAAGATGGAGAGAAACGATTTCGGAAATATACCGAATAGAGAAAGTAACATTTAAAATGAATAATAAAAGTCTGGAATGTGAACATAAATGGGATTTTTTTTTTAAATATTACAAATTAATTTAGATAAATTGTTTCCTTCAGATTCTTGGTTTTTGAACAAAATTATTTAAAATACGAGGTATGATGTCCTATCTCATTTAATATTTTTTTTAAAAAAAGGTGACGATGCCTTAATTTTCTTTCCACTTTATTTGAAATAAAATATAACATGTAAATGCATGAATTACACGGTATTTATAGAATATGTTGTGAATGGTTATTTGATATGGTTATTCAAAATAACATTGTGTTTAATTTCTCTTTCTTGATGGACAATTTGTAAATTGTCTTTAGTAAAAAAAAAAAAAAAAAAATAAAAAGCATAAAAAAGGCTACTATCGATTAATAATAATAATAATAATAATAATAATAAGACATAATTGTTCTCTTTATAAAAGACGTATTTTGTGTACTGCTTATATTGCTTATTGTTTATATTATTATAACTTCAAGTACAATACTGTAGGTTCATCTCGAGTCCTTGAAAGAAAGAAGGGGTTTGGGAGGCATTCACCCCTTTCCATAGCAATCTTGAGCTTTTAATATTTTAAAAACAATTATTTTTGCAGGTATCATATTAATCCATCTTACTGGCTGTTTTATAGATAGCCTAATATATTAGGTTTATATTTTCAAATATATATTTTTTTTCTGTGGCTAAAGAGGGTAAATGAAAAGCAATTACATTTTAAATAAAATACAACACTCTATCTACTGAAAATCTAGATTTAGATTCTCAAATAAATAATTTATCAAGAACAGTCGATTTTGTGGATTTCTAAGATTTTATTTGTAAAGTGTGCTTTAAGAAACACTGGTGATTGACTTGATTGCGTCTGAGATGTCATTTTACTCACAGCTGATTGGTTCAACATCTGTTAGCGATCTGTAATCCAGAACAAAACCTGCTACGGAGCAGGTTAGCCATGTAGCTTAAGTTGCTATGGCGATGAACACCGCTAAAAGCAGAACAACATTCATGGTACCTAAAACCTGGGGTTGAGGCAAACTCAAACTAAAACTTACCTGGCTAGCCACCGAAACCGACTTCATGGTACAGGCCTCTGATCTACTAGAATCATTATTGTACCAACATTTTTGCAATATGACTTTGCAATACGATCCATGTAATGTAATTTTTCTAAACTTTTGCCATAGTGATGTAATTTTCATGAGATCAGGCTGGTTGAAATTAAGTTTCATTCAGATAGAACTGTTGGAACATTTCTAATGCTAAATATCAATTAAGATCGAAATATTTATGATAAAACCCACAATTTTTATTGTTCAAGTTTTAACAATACAATTGTACAGAGTGGTTATCTGAGTTACAGTAGCCTTTCTGTCACCTTGATCCAATCTGGCCATTCTCCGCTGACCTCTCTCATTAACATGATGTTTCCGTCCTCAGAACTGCCGCTTACTGGATGTTCTTTTTGTTTTTGGCACCATTCTAAGTAAACTCTAGAGACTGTTGTGCATGAAAATCCCAGGAGATCAGCAATTACAGAAATATTCAAACCAGCTCGTCTGGCACCAACAATAATGTCATGGTCGAAATCACAAATTTTCCCCATTCTGATGGTTGATGTGAACGTTAACTGAAGCTCCTGGCTCATATCTGCCTGATTTTATGAATTGCACTGCAGCTACACCACTGATTGATTAGATAATCACATGAATAAGTACATGCACAGGTGTTCCTAATAAAGTGCTCAGTGATTGTACAGTACATTCAACATGTATTACACGTTACTTTACTAAGTGGTTATTGTTTGGAATGTTTCCTTAGTGTCTATTAACATCACAATAAGTGTACAGGTTTACTCTGGGTGATTCATCTCAATACTTGAAACAGTGTTTAGAAGCAGTGCAGAGTGAACCATGAGGTACATGTCTGCAGTGAAAACGTCAGATAAGGCATGAAAGACAGAGCAGATGTGTCCCTTCGAACGTTCAACGGAGTGAGCAGGTCTGGCCTTCCTTCCATGTCCAACAGTGTGCGGAGACACTGGTGAAGTGTGGCCCACAACAGAGGATGTTCTGGAATCACAGGGCTGTCAGATTTCATTACAAAGCTTTCATTGGGTTTGGGTGTGAATTGATCATTTGTCTGTGAGTCAACTTCTGACTTTATGACTTTTGTCTGGACACAGATGTCCCATAGATTCTTGCATGGTTTCTGTTTTATATTGGTGCTCAGTTGATGATAGAGTTGATGACATTCTGTTTACTGTGATCATATGCTGTACTGGATCTATGATCTGTCCTTTTCCAAAACACCTGCTACATCATAATAAAAATACAGATCCCATAGGAAAGACAAAACAAATAAAGTCTCTTTAAGATCAATTGTTACTCCTACAGCACTAAGATTAGGTGAAAAGTAGAGAGAAATCTCCTACTTCTCTGATTTTTCTCCTTCGAAAAAGACCCCAGTATCTCACTTGTCTCCTTTAGAGTTTCAGAAGAGATCGCAAAAATGTCTCTTTGGTATCTATGCCAAGATACCAAAGTCTCCAAAAAGTTAAAAGTCAGAGATCTCAATATGAACTCAAACATTTCTCATCCAGTTCTTGCAAAAACTAATTATCTGAGCTATCTACATTCACTTTAAAGCTCTCCTCTATACTCTTCCTGGACTGTATGTCAACAATTGCTCATCTCAAACAAATTTGAAATCTCTTAAGAATTTCAGTGAACCATCTTTGACCTACAGTATGATACTTCAACAAAACATAACTGGATTATTCCATGTCAAATCAACCAAATTTCAGAAAATGTTCCTATTGAAATTTTAGATTTTGTCAATAAAGTTAAACATAAATGAAGATGAAATCCAATATATTAAATGCTTTGGATCAATATTTAAAGAGTAATCCATCATTTTGTAGAGGGGGGTCACAGTGTTTGCTATGATTTTGGAGCAAAACTACAGGTAAAAAAACTGACCATAGGAAGGGGCAGCATCATTATTTTATTTTTACACAGAGATGGGTAGGTCTACAACTAAAATCAGTTGACGTCAGCACTTCTTTTTGAATTATATGCCAATGTTGTGAGTCCAAAAATGGGAAAAAGCACTTTTTTGTGTTGTTTTTCCAAAGTTGGAGTGCCTATAACTCCAGATGCATTAAAGATGTTTTAATATCCTTTTATTTTCTGGTTCAGAACAAATTTTCCTTCTGGTATCTTAATTTTTAAGGCCGTATATGGTTAAATCCCTCAGATAAGGGGCTCTCAATGTGGCTTCATCGGAAAATGTTTAAATTGTATTCTTTTTCAATGGTCGAAAAGCGAATGCGAGTCACTTGGTATGAAGCTAGTTTTTCTTGTTTTCTTGGATTTGCGACACCATTGGCATATAATCCAACAAGGGATGCTGAAGTCAACTGTTTTTAGTAACAGGCCTACCAATCTCTGTGTAAAAATAAAATAATGATGCTGCTACCTTTCTAACGTCATTTTGTAAACCTTAAAATCATAGGCGAAAATTTGAATTTTGAATCACATCATGACCTCTTGAATTTATGTAATAAACTGATGACAGAACAGATTCTCTAGGGTGTTTGTGATGCACACTGTTACTCTTTCATGACCTTTATCTGAGACTTTGTACATCTTTTTGTTTCTTCTTTAATTCTTTTCCAATTTATGTCTGTTATTGTGCACCTGTGTTGACCTTCTCGTCTCCACCAAAACCCACACAATGATGTGGTGACCACAACCATTTGCTATTATCACCGTGTCTACCAGCTTGTTTTATTGCATCTTCACTTTCCCAGAAAATAGTGCAATCCCTTGATAACATTGCTTTCGGGAAGTTGTGCATACATCAACTGATGCAAGAAAGATGCAATGTTCTCTATGAGTAATAATTCATAAGTATAAGAATCATAATATCAAATGACGTCTAAAAACAACAACCGTTCAGACAAAAATAAATGACATCATCAGGATTTCCCCTACCATACACTTGTGTAATAATATGGCCTTTTACTCTTATCTAGGTTCATGCAAACCAGTGAAACGAAGAGCTTTATGATCACTGAACTCAACCTTTTCCAAGGTTCCACACCCTTGCGTGTTACGATCTTCTGCACATGTTGCTATTTTAATAACACAAACAAATCAGATCCTGAATAAATTATCAGTCTGGGTTTCTTGGCAACGGGTTTATGTGTTGGGAACACCTGTCAATGCTAATGGTTTTCCAAAATATGATCCAGTAATGCCATCAGGAACAGATTTTAATGCCATTTGATGGCGAAGAGGATTAATATATCGGCCGGTGGACTTGATCTGGAAAGAATGCTAGAGAGTGTTTATGTAATATTGTGCCAAGATTATTTTTAATTTTGTGATATATTGTAAGAGGGACAGAGCTGTATTTTTCTTTGATTTATTTTAATAATCTAATATTAAGACCAATGGATGAAAAAGATACAGGCTTCTATTGTTTTTTTTTTTTTTTTGCCATTAGTCTTTTCATCTCACTTTGAGTTTTGAAATTCAACCCATTTTCAAAACTCTTTGATCATTTAGTAAACGCTGAATGGCTAACACATGTTTTTTATGTTGATAAATGTATTTATTTTTGATGCAGTCATGCTAATAGTAGTATTTTCACAAGAATTGTATATAGCTATTTTTCCGAGGCACTATGCTTACATGCAAATATATACCACACAGGACACATTTATATATTCCATATGCACCATTTTTAATTGTTGGTCTATGTACGCATGTAAAAGACTGATGTCTTTGCCCATTGCGTCATGTCTAAAGTGTTTTTTCTGCGTCTTGCGCCATAAGTGTTGCATTTAAAGAGACTGTCCAGTTAAAAGAAGTTCATCTTGAATGTTATATTGAAACTGATAAGATACTGATAAGAATTTGTGTAGCTAAAATAAAAAGGCAACAAAGGTTTATTTTAATCGCAGGGGATGTTTTGAGAGAAGTAGAAATGAATGTGTGTCCCCGCTTCCGCTAGGATACAGCTTGTTATGTTCTAGCCTTTTTGCACACTAAATGTTTATACTGTCTCCTTAGCTTTCCAAGACAGGCCTAAAATCATCTGTCAGTGAGCCACTTGGTGCTATTCTCTCACCGTTTTATCTCTTTTGTCCTCCTGTGACAGCTGATGCTATTGAAGTTGAAAATATTCCTTCTAGCCATTGTGAGTGAGTGTTGACAGTGCCTTGGGCAAAACAAGTAGACAAGGGTTCTCGGTTCAACTACCTGTTATGAGGAATGCTCTTAGTGGGTGCTGAAGTGAATTACTTTATCGCATATTACTGTACATTATTACATGGCATTTCTGAACTGAAGCCTATTTGATGCCAGCTCCCTTAAACACTCCATGAAGTGCAGTTTTCTTTTCTGTGTTGACATATTTCCTATTGAAACTGTCTTGGTTACTGATGTAACCTCTGTTCCCTGATGGAGGGAACGAGACTTTGTGTCGATGTAGTGACACTAGTGGTTCGCTCTTGAAAGCCCCAATCACCTTTGCTTTATTCAGAAAAGGCCAATGAAAATTGGCGAGTGGAATTTGCATGCCACTCTCCACCCCGGACATACGGGTATAAAAGAAGATGGCATGCACCACTCATTCAGAGTTGTGTTGAGGAGCCGAGAGAGAGTCCCGGCCATGTCAGCGGTCGGTTCAGCACCGCAGCAGGAGGGACACAATGTCTTGTTCCCTCCATCAGGGAACAGAGGTTACATCAGTAACCAAGACGTTCCCTGTCTGTCACTCACTCGCCGTTGTGTCGATGTAGTGACACTAGGGGCTCCTATACGAAACGCCGCAGGCGCTGAACCTGCCTGATGCCACTGGAATGATGCCACTGGGGAGGACCCTATCTACGGAGAGGGTACATAGCAACAGTGGCCAAGGCAGAGCAGAGCTCTGACGAGAGGAAACACAGGGTTCACCTGAGGGGAAACCGAACAGTGGAAACGCATCATACGGGATTACCATGGGGGGAATCACCACGTATGGTGCACTGAGCCCAAGTACATGGGCTCACCTGAAAAGGGGCATACCACGAGTACTGGGCCTGGCGGCGTTACTCCTCCGCTGAGTTCGCCACCGAATAGTGCTTAAGGAATTAAAGAGGCGTCCAGTGTTCACCAGTTGTGGGGAACTGTTGTGGACAAGATAGCGCACATTATTAAAAGTGGAAAAGTGCAATTCAAGCGATACATCCGACCGGCTGCCGGCCTACCTGTTGTTACCCCGTAACACTCGGGTCGAAACCAGTTCTATGCGCAGGTTGTAGAACCTCGCAAAGGTATTGGGTGTAGTCCAACCTGCTGCTCCGCATATGTCTGTTAGAGAGGCACCACTCGCCAGTACCCAGGAGGACGCAACACCTCTGGTGAAGTGCGCCTGGACTCCCAAAGAGTACGGCAGGTTTTGTGATTGGTAAGCCAGAGCAATGGCATCCACAATCCAATGGGACAACCTCTGTTTGGAGACAGCTTTCCCCTTCTGCTGCCCTCCAAAGCAGACAAAGAGCTGCTCTGAGCGTCTAAAGCTCTGCCTGCAGTCCAGATAAATGCGCAGGGCATGAACTGGACACAGCAACGACAAGGCCGGGTCTTCCTCCTCTGAAGGGAGCGCTTGCAGATTCACCACCTGATCCCGGAAGGGAGTGGTGGGAACTTTGGGCATGTAACCGGGTCGGGGTCTCAGGATCACTTGAGAGTGTGCCGGCCCGAACTCCAGGCATTCGCTGGTGACAGAGAGCGCCTGCAGGTCCCCAACCCTCTTGATAGAAGTGAGTGCCACCAGGAGGGCCGTCTTCAGTGACAAAGTGCTGAGCTCAGCCTGCTCCTGGGGCTCATAGTGGGCTCTCTGTAAGTCAGGTAGGACCACAGAGAGATCCCAAGAGGGAATCAGGTGTGGCCTAGGGGGATTCAATCTCCTCGTGCCTTTGAGGAACCTGATGATCAGGTTGTGCTGCCGTGAGGGTCTCCCATCCAGTGTATTGTGATATGCTGCTATAGCAGCCACTTACACCTTCAGGGTAGAGGGAGACAGCCGTCTCTCCAGCCCCTCCTGTAGGAAGGACAACACAGACCCGACCACGCATCTCCGTGGATCTTCCCCATGGGAAGAACACCAATTTGTGCAGAGACGCCATTTCAGAGCATACAGCCGCCTCATGGAGGGGGCTCTGGCCTGAGTGATCGTGTCTACCACCGCTGGCGGAAGGCCTGCTAGGTCCTCCGCGTCCCGTCCAGGAGCCAGACGTGGAGATTCCAGAGGTCTGGCCGCAGATGCCGGAGTGTGCCCTGCCCCTGAGTGAGAAGGTCTTGCCTCAGGGAAATGTACCAGGGAGGGGCTACTGCCAGGAGCATCAGGTCCGAGAACCAAGTCCGGTTGGGCCAGTACGGCGCAACCATCAGGACTTGTTGCCCATCCTCCCTGACTTTGCACAACGTTTGTGTAACGAGGCTCACTGGGGGAAACACGTACTTGAGCAGCCCCCGAGGCCAGCTGTGCACCAAGGCATCCGTGCCGAGGGGAGCCTCAGACAGGGAGTACCAAAGGGGGCAATGAGAGGACTCTCGGGAGGCAAACAGGTCCACCTACGCCTCCCCAAATCTCTCCTAAATTAGCTGAACTGCACGGGGGTGGAGTCTCCACTCTCCGCAGAGTGTTACCTGCCGTGAGAGCGCATCCGCTGCACAGTTGAGGACACCTGGGAGGTGAGTGGCTCGCAGAGACTTCAACAATGTCTACTGACTCCAAAGGAGGTGGTGGGCGACATGCGATGTGAGCGTACGCCACCCTGGTGGTTTATGTACACCACGGTCACTGTGTTGTCCATCCAGACCAACGTGTGCTTGCCCTGAATCAATGGCCAAAGCCTCCACAGGGCCAGTGATACTTCCAGCAACTCTAGGCAGTTGATGTGCCATTGTGTAAGCAATCCGGATTTACTTGCAAAGTGAACCAGTATTGATGACATATAAATTGCAATTTATAGTAGCATGTAATGCATTTCACAAGCAACGCGTTCTAGCAATGCATTATAATTGTGATCTGGCACATTTCAAAATGCAATAAATCTAGCTCACATACGGTAGCTTGAAGTGTTCACGTTCACATACTTACATAGAGTATGTTTTGAGCCAAAGGGTCAAACAGAAGGTAGAAAATGGTCATGTAAAACTTAATTATGACTGTTTTTGATTCAAGAAACATAGACTAACATTATAATTAGGCTTCATGGGAAAAACTTTAATGCTTCAAAAGTGTAGAATTTGGCTTTTTTAAAGTGTTTTAAAGGAATAGTTCACCAAATTATTAAAATTCTGTCATAATGTACTTTTATGGGCTCTGTGAGAGAAGCTCATTCAAAGTGTTCCCACGAAAATGGATTGTTTAACGAAAAAAAAAAAGAGAAGAAAATTCTCGTGTGAAAATGAAGTGTAATGGGTGTCAAGATTTTCAGTGAATAATTACTTGGGCTACATGGTCCAAAACTTTGAAAATCAAAAAGCACATTAAGGCAGCATAAAAGTATTCCATATGACTCCAGTGGTTTAATCCATGTCTGTAGAAGTGATATGATAGTTGTGGGTGAGAAATGGATAAACATTTATTTCCTTTTTTACTATAAATTCTCCTCCCTTCCCAGTAGGTGGCAATATGCACAAATAATGTGAATCACCAAAAACAAAAGAAGAAGAACTCTTTGGAGAGAAGTTGCATTTAGAAGGGCTGTCTGAAAGTAGATATTTTTCTAAAAATCGTTTTTTGTGTCCACGAGAAAAAAGAAAGCCATTCACATCTGGGATGGCATGAGGGTGAGTAAATGATGAGAGAATTAGAATTTTTGGGTGAACTATCCCTTTAATCACACACAAATCTGTGTGCATATCAGTATACAATCTTTCTGTTCCTCTGGGCCGAAGCCTTCTCATCCCACACACCTGCAGTATGCGTTACTGAGTGAATACACAGCGACCAGATCTGCGTGTGAAAGTAGTGGATATTTCCAGACACAGTGAGCACATGTCAGTGTAGTTTGGTGCATTATTAGCTGCAGGCCACACTTGTGCAGGGCTGCTGGAGTTCAAACTGTATGTTTAGCTGGCTGTGCAGGATGTTTATGTAGTGGCGAACCCCTCTCCAACTCCCTGTGGCAGAAGAGCCAACTGCTGCTGATGCTTACACTAGCACACTAGTTTTCCCACCCCTGAGGTACAGGTGAAGAAATACCCAGCTGAATCCAGTACTGTAGTGGGTTTAGTAAGCTGTCTGACTCCATGTAGTCACTGAAAGACTGAAGTAAAAAGTTTTCCGGTTGAAAAACCCCCTGGTTTAAACCAGTCTAAGGTGGTTAGGTTGCCAGACTAAGGTGGTTAGGTCACAAAGTTAGTTAGGCTTAGGTTTTAGAAGGATTTAGGGCACTTATAAGCTGGGAGACTTGTTGGCTTGCAAGCTAAAAACCCGCTGAGCACCAGCTTGGCCAGTCTAGGAGACCAGGTAAACCAGCTAAAACCAAATGAAGATTGGTTTAAGTTTTTTTTTTTTTTTTTACCACCCGGACTTTATCACTTTTGGTCATCATCTAAATTAATTTGAAATGACTTGAAACATATAAGAGCTATGAGGGAGCTGGCTTTATAAAAAATGCACCTCTATGCCTGTGACCATCACTTGCTGAGTTTATAAAGTATTGGTTGATTAATGACACAAAAAGATCTTAAAAAACATTTCACTATTAAAGTCACCATTAAAAATAATAGCCGATATAAATGATAATTTATATATATATATATATATATATATAAATTAATATTTCACTATTAATTAAATTATAAAAATATAAAAATGTATCATTTTAAAATTAAAATTAAATTAAATACATTTATCTTATAAAAATATACCATAGTTTAAGTGCTTTGCTCATAAGCACAATGGCAACAGTTCATGAATTGCCTCTTTTGAGACTTCCTATTATCAGGCCAGGTTATGGCATATAAATGTATTTATTGTGCACACAAAACATCCTAGGACACAATCCATACTAAAATGAAGCAAGCAAGCAGAGCAGGACAACAGAAATGAGTGCTACATTAGACGCTCCCTTGTCTCGTGCAGACAAGACAATGTGGTCTTGTAATGTAGTTTTTTAGTCCATTCTTTTTCTCATTTGTCAGTGAATGACCAAAAGTCTCCTATCATCAGACTTCATGTCCCATCTGTGAAGGCCATCATATAAACCCATCCCATTTATTCCAGGAGTTTCTATTTATGAAAAATCCATCAGTGTTCACGCTTCGTAATCCCTAGGCTTTCATTATTCCTGGGAAGCTTGCAGTCACCATAGAAATCAAAAGCATGACACAGTAAAACAAAACAAGAAAGGGGCAATCATAATAGATTGGGGGAAAATGGACAGGAAAAAAGAAATGCAAAGAAGGGAACAATCGAGAAAAGGTCAAAAGCGCTGCTTAGAAAAAAGGCAGCAATGAAAGTGTCAATGTGGAGTGTGTGACGCATTGTTGAAGCCGAGTTCGCCTGCTGTAGCAAATGGGTCTCGTGGGCTCTTTATTTCTGAAGCCTGACTGCAATTTGGAGAACAAATACAGTGGTCCGCGCAACGATGTGCCAAAGTTGACAGCACGCTGGAGGGGCGATACAGGGGTGGACCTGTACGCCCCATCCTATGCCGCTTGATGTCACCGCAGGCCATGCTGGAGGCCCGTCAGAGGCACATTTAATTGTAGCGACACTCTTTCCATCAGCTCGGCCCCGACAGCTGATTTATTCCCAGTGAGAGCCCAGTCCCCATTGATAGACCAGTAAACGCTTTGACAAGAAAAGTGTTTGTAATGAATTGTGGCCATAGAAACCAACAAATCAAAGCAAGGACTGAAAACAAATTGGGTTTGGGGCACATCAATGAGAATCCAGAGCGCTGAGACAATTCCCCTCGATTGTTCCGGTTGTCCGGTGCGTATTAAGAAACGATTTAACAGATTGGTGCCGTAAAATCATAATCTGCCTAATCTTCGAAGTGTTAGCAGGTGAGACGGAGGCAAAAATGTGGCATGTTTGCTAACCAGCAAGTAGTCTTTGTTCCTTTGTAGAGTCAGAAATCTTATACACCCACTGGGTGAGTGCGTGAAAAGATCCACAATGACTCGTCTCTCAAATGGCAGGTTGTGAAATGCCAAGCTTGTCTCTAATGAGACCAATATGTTTTTTCCATAAGTTCATTCTTCCATGGTGACAAAGTGTATTTGGCAAAACCAAGTTATCGCTATCATCCCTCATCTTCATTTGGTTCAAGACAAATTATCTTGTGTTTCCAGGGTGTTTAACAATCAACATGCATCCATATCAGCCCAAGCCATATGTTGTAAGATAAATATTGGCATGTTTCATAAACTACATGCTGACATTCTGCACACACTTGTACTTTGGTGTTGATATTATCTTTTTGCACATTAATTCACATTAATTTTATGCTTTTGTTTTGATTGGCCTATATTGTGCTTGGATATACCTGGAACTCTAAATCTAGCAGGATAGGTTAGCAAAAGGAAACAAAGATGAGCTCTGTTCCTAAACCAAATGAGCTACTAACCTAAACAACAAATGGTCAAATAAAAGTATGACCTATTAAACAGTAGTAAATCTAGTTTGAATCTGATCTCATGAAAATTACGTGACTGTGGCGACATTTTTGCAAAAGAATATTATATGGCTTCTTACGTGCATTCCGAGGTAAAATGTCCACTGTGTTGCATTAAAAGTCCGTTACTTTTTCTCCCAAAAAGATTAGGTTTTTAACATTAATGCTCTATCGAGTTTTAAATCAGCAAAATTGATCACCTAAACCTTAGACCTAAACCTAACAGATAGTGTCAGAAAAAGCAAACGTGAAATAAAAAACAATTGCTGAAGCAACCACTTCATTTTGTGTTGCTTCTGTGACACTTTTGGCTCACTCATATCCTGGTCCTTTACATTGTTAGTGCAATGTGATATCAGTTGAGCTACCTCGCAATTTGATCAACACGAACAAGCTTCTAAATGTAGTTAGTTATGTAATGCAAATATAAAAATGTATCAACAAGTCATGCACTATAGTAGAAGTGTTTATGTCAGGTTCAAATGTGTTTTTGTTCATGTTTTGTGTTCATGTCTTTTATTTTGGAAGTTTAGTTCCTGTTTTGTTGTCATGTGATTTCCTGTTCCCTCATGTGATCTTGTCATGTGTTTCCCCTGTTCATGTGTCTTGTTTTCATTGGTTCATTGTTTGAGTATCTTGTTTAGTAGTCTTGCCTTTTCATTGGTTTTAGTTTATTAGTCTTATCTCGTTTACAGTTCTGTCTGTTGATTGGTTGTCATGTTACCCATGTCCATGTATTTAAACCCTTGCCATTGTCTTTTGTCAGGTATTGTTGGTGTAAAGTCGTGCCATTGTTCTTTCATGTCATGTCATGTCATGTCATGTCAAGTCAAATCATTTATGTCTCTTTTGTTGTCACATAGGATTTACCATTTTTGGATATCACGTTTGTAAATAAACTGCACTTGGGTTCTTCACACTTCATCATCATCGTCTGTTCCTGCCTGTCCACCATCAAGATTGCCACGCCACAATTCTCCATCATGGTCGCTGAGCCAGGGTCCCACGTCATAGTCACCAAGCCAGGGTCCCACGTCATGATCGCAGAGCCAGAGTGCCATGTCATGGTCTCAGAGCTTGCGCCACCTTCTGCCCCGGATCCAGAGCCTACTCCATGCCATGTCACAGCCACGCCTGAGTCTGCTCCATGCCATGTCACAGCCACACCTAAGTCTGCTCCGTGCCATGTCACAGCCATGCCTGAGTCTGCTCCATGCCATGTCACAGCCACGCCTGAGTCTGCTCCATGCCATGTCACAGCCATGACTGAGTTTTGGCAGGACACCACGAAGGAAACCGCTGCTTCCAACAAAAACATTGCTGCACACCTGAATTTTGCCAAAGACCACCTCGACACTCCACAACGCTACTGTGAAAATGTTTGTGGACTGATGAAATTTTGGTTGAATTGTTTGGGAAGAACACGCAGCACTAAGTATGGCGTAAAAACCACATTCCGCATACCAACATGAAAACATCATCCCAACGGTGAAGTACAGTGGAGGGAGCATCATGATTTGGGGCTGCTTTGCTACTTCGAGGACTGGACCGCTTGCCATCATCGAGGAAAAAATTAATTCCCAAGTTTATCAAGATATCCTACAGGACAATGTCAGAGTGGCTGTGCTCCAGTTGAAGCTCAGAAGTTGGGTGATGCAGCAGGACAATGACCTTAAACATCGAAGTAAATCCACTACAGAATGGCTTCAAAAAAAGAAAATCCTCCATTTGGAGTGGCCCAGTCAGACCCCAGACCTTAACCCAATAGAGATGCTGTGGAATGACCTCAAGAGAGCCTTTCACACCAGACATCCTAAGAATATGGCTGAGCTGAAGCACTTCTGTAAGGAAGAATGGTCCAAAATTCTTCTGAACGTTGAACAGGTCTAATCCGCAGCTACCAGAAAGCTACTGGCTTGGTTGCTGCAAAAGGAGGATTGACCAGATATTAAATCCAAGGGTTCATTTACTTTTTACACAGCACTGTTAATGTTCAATGGGATGTGTTCAATAAAGACATGAAATATTATAAGTGTTTTTGTTAGCTTAAGCACATTGTGTTTGTCTATACTTGCGGCTTTGATGAGGATGAGATCACATTTTATGACCAATTCATGCAGAAAACCAGATAATTCCAAATGGTTCACATACCTTTTCTTGCCACTGTATATGGCACATTGATGACTTTATATAATGAAATGGAATGGACAATTTATTGCTGTGTATGTATGAGCTTGTGTGTCTGACTTTAGTCACAGTCGAGCCGTAACACATCTTTTTAGAGGAAAACAATGAGTTCAGGAGATGTAATGGACTTCTCAGTTTAATTTTACTGAAGTTTAAAACTTGTCTCAGATATTTTTCTTAAGGTTTCTTTAGGAGAAATAACAATTAAAACAATGTTGACATACAGTAAGATTATATGTATTGTATAGCTCAGGTATTTTGGTCTTGGTATAATTTGATGAGAAATGATTGAGTATACACTGAAATCTTTGACTTTTGATTTCAGGATCTAAGCAGAATTTGAAGTCAGAATTTGCTCTGCATTTGATCTTGTTACTGTCTAGGAGAAACAACTGAGATATTGAAGAGATCTCATTTGTGGGTTTTATTTGTTAGATGCAAACAGTAATCGGTAACAGGAACCATCATGTTGTATGAGACACTTCAACTGCTCCAGTTCCCATGAGAATATATCTGTGATGAATGCATCAGTAATAACTCAGATGGAAAGGCACACTGGGGTTAGTGGGGCAACACTACACTGAAATCATGGTATGATTTTAATTGGGTTTTGAACTTATGGGGATTCCCAAACTGCTACTATAAAAACTTTAATATTTAAAACAGACTTCTGAGAGGGAAAAATCACACTCATTTAACCTCTGGCAGGCGTGGGAAACAGGTGGGTTATCATTGTTCGATTCATCATTAGCTTCACTCTTGACAGTTTGATTCTGTGTAATCCAGCACTCTCCACAGTTATGAAAAACATAAAGTTATAGCCAAAGATGGATTCTCCCTGTCGCTTTCTCACCAACGCTTCTTAAAAAAAAAAAAAAAAAAATATATATATATATATATATATATATATATTATTTAATATTTACATAGTAATAAAGAGGTTGGGGTTTATGTACAAAACAAATCCAGTTTTACCCGTATTCAACCTTTTCATTTCTAGGCTGATCTCATGAAAATTACATGACTGTTGCAACATTTTTGCAAAATGATACTACGTGGTTCCTTTCACGAATTGCTGCAGTTCCGAGGTTCCAGTGTCCAATGTGTGGTGCTAAAAGCGAGTTAAATGTTCTCCCAAACAGATGAGGTTTTTAAGGTTAATGCTTTATCGAGTTTTAAATCAACATAACCGACCACCCTACCCTTAACCTTAAACCCAAACCTAACCGATAGTGTCAGTTGTGAGATGTAAAACAATTGCTGAAATAACCATGTCATTTTATTGTGCTTCCATTACACTTTTGGCTCACATGTTGAATTGCGTGCTCTTCAGGACTCGTACCCCGGTCCTTTGCATCGCAAGTGCAACGCTCTATCAGTTAAACTACCACGCAATTCGATCACACTCAAACAAGCTTCTAAATATAGTTGGTTATCTAATGCAGACTTAAAAATGTATTGTCTTACAAGTCATGCACTATTTTAGAAGTGTTAAGATGTCATAAAATAGTGTTGTGTGAGGAACAGGGAGAAAAGTGTTTATGAACTGTTAATTTGCCGTTTTACTTGTGATTTTTGTGAAAGGAAAAGTCGTTGTTGTTGTGCCTCTAGTGTTAATTTCACCAGGAAACTGCCATGATATGTACAACAAGCAATGTAAAAATCATTTTGCAATAATGTAGGTATAAAAACGTGATTTTATGAGACACATCCTCAAACGTACAACACAACACCTCTAATGCCTAAAATGTGGCATAGTGTACAAAAATAAAGATGGGCAATATGCATTTTTACTTAAATATGTATTTCACCACATAAGTAATAATATTTGACATTGTTCAGACTGAATAACAGATGGTTTTAACTATAAAAGGGACTTGCTACATTCAAAGTGAAGCATTGCATGGTTTTATTTGCATATCACAAAAAGGTGATCATCATGACAAAATGTCATAATTTTTGTCAAGTCCTGAATTTGTCAGAATCATAAATCTCAACGTTTTTACCCCACAAACAGCACTTTTGGGCATTTTCAGCTAAATTAAGCAATTTGAATGAAGCGCCAATGTAAAACAGCTCCTGGTGCCTAAAAAACTCAGGAAAAGCTTCAACATGAGGGTGAACTATCCCTTTAGAACAAATATGTACAATTGAATCGGTTAAACTTGTAAAGGCAACACCACACACTGTAACACACAGTGGTCTTTTAAATACAGCTGGCCTCAAATCTACAGCCTTCATGTCCATCAAAGACATTATTAGGCCTTATGTAGAACAGAAAACACCCAAAAATATATGAAACATAACAAATGCCTTTAGGTTTATGGCCTGTTTTAGTATAGCACATGACTCTAATGCATGACGGAGGCAATGCAAATACTGTACACTTAGGACTCCAAATGAACTTTGAAGTGCACACAAATGTAACCAATGTGGCCATGTGCCTGGCTTTAAAATGTGGGAATTGTGGTCATACTAAATTCATGAGGCCAGTCGAGACATCTGAGGTGTTCTGTGGCTCTTTACTGCAACGAACTGATTAATTAAGACCACCGTTTAGTCAGATTTGCGTGTTTCTTCAATTTCAGGCACTTTTATCCCTGTGAATTTATAGAAAGTAAAGTTTTTCACACTCTTACCAGTTTATTTTATTTGTCCACTAACAATGTCCAACAGTGTATTTACATTCATCACAGTAGATTTGTCCAGAAATGTTTGCATAATTTGGCAAAATTACAGCTTGATTGGAAATGACGGACAAATAAAAATATTCTACTCAGAAGTGATGTTTACCTTGATTTTTCATTGTTTGATTAAAATATCACTTGTCTTATATTTAACCGACAGAAGGTCTGCTGTGGCACAAGTTACAGAAAATGTTCATGATGGTTATGAGAGGAATGTGTCACAATACACAGTGCATCACACCCCGCTGTGTATGAGGCTGCATAGTCCACCGTCGAAAGCACCTACAATGGGCACGCAAGTGATGGAACTGGACATTGGAGCAGTGGAAGGACACCTGGTCCGATGAGTCCTGTTTTCTTTTACATCACATGTGGACGGCCAGGTACGTGTGTGCCATTTACCTGGGGAAGTGATGGCACCAGAATGCACTGTCAAGCTGGTGAAGGGAATGTGATGCTCTGGGCAATGTTCTGCTGGGAAACCCTGGGTCCGGCCATTCATGTGGACGTCAATCTGATACGTGCCACCTACCTAAACATCATTGCAGACCAGGTACACCCCTTCATTGCAATGGTATTCCCTGTTGGCAGTGAACTCTTTCAGCAGGATAATGCGCCCTGCCACACTGCACACATAGTTCTGGAATGGTTTGAGGAACACCAAGGTGTTGCCCTGGCCTCCAAATTCCCTAGATCTCAATCCGAATGAGCATTTGTGGGATGTCTGATCCACGGCAGCCCCACCTTGCAACTTACAGGACTTGAAGGATCTGCTGTTAATGTCTTGATGCCAGATACCACAGGACACTTTCAGGGGTCTTGTAGAGTCCATGCCTCGGCGGGCCGGCGCTGTTTTGGCAGTACATGGAAGACCAACAGCATATTGGCAGGTGGTCATAATGTTTTGACTCATCAGTGTATATTTTATAGAGATAATTTTTAAACAGTAAATATTAGAATTGGTTTATGTTTATTTCACTCATTGTTTAGATCATTCTAGTTTTAAACTAAAAAAAAAATTATAATTGTTTTTTTCATAGTTTAATATTAAAAGTCTGGGACAAGACTAAAACAGTCAAATCAATACATAAGCTTAAACATTTTTGAAATGTACCAAAATGTTGAAGGCCTCGTAAAAAGTTTCCAATTCAATTTCACTGTCACCTTCACATAACAAAAAGAAAAAAAGTTGAAATCTGTTTGTTTTAATAAAAATCAACCCCTCGGACATGACAGTGCCTGAAGCTAAAGAAACGTCCATACATGTGTAAAAGCAAAACGCAGCTTCACAATATAAAGAGGCGAAAACGGGCAAAAAAAAATCCCATTGACTTACATGGAAGGAGGGACCTGAGCCATATAGACCAGAATATTATAAAGACTTTGGGGTGGGCTCATTTGACTAATCACCTATTAACCCCCAAAAAACAACTACAACACCCTAACATAGTGGTGGCAACTTTGGGCAAAACGTTTTGAAAATAGGCATAGACAATTGTGCAATGCTGTGTGTGTATGTGTGTGTCAGCTCCCTCATACGCAGCCTAAAAAGCATTAAATGACTCTTGCAGGAGTTCGTACTTCGATCTGACTATCACCCCATTACCAACAAAACGCTTTTTCAATCTGCTCAACAGCTGTGGATCTCTCTGCTTTTTTTCACGAGAATGTCCCTTTAGAAGTGTGTTCCCGCTTCTTTGTATCAGAAATATAAAATACCCACCCACTTTTGTCATGTTCGATTTGTTCTCCTCCAAGTATGACATGATACACCTCATCTGGTTTTAGTTAGGGTGGGGTACCCAGCTGAGAAGAAATGAACACAAATGTTGTTACACAATCGATAAAAGCCGGCACATGATAAAACTGTTTGTTGATTGGACCGACATGATGCCATGCTACAAAGTACCTGCTTGAAATTTTGTTACATGTATGTAAATGGCAACATATTGATTGTGAGTTTGGGTTCTGGTGCAAGCCTCCCTCATTCACTCGCTGTCGTTGCTGGTGCGTAGCTTGTGAACGCCCCCCAGCATCTGTTATCAGGGCTTTCATTGGCACAGAGGTGGCCGGATGACCGCAGTGGATGGTGAACTGTTTATGAGCAATGGTCTGGAGCACAATACATCACATTACAATTATCTGTTGCTTTTTTTATTGCCAATGTATTTATTGTTTTAAAATAACTGGACATCAAGATTTGACCGCTCATGAAGATAAAAGCTGAAAGGCTCAGAGGGCCTGGCAGCAAATTGCTAAGAGTTAGTTTATAATAAGACTTCCAGACTTCCAAATCACTTCAATGTCGGAACTCAGTGCTGCGGTCAAGCCATTGCTTTATATATATATATATATACACACACACACACAGTTGAAGAGTTTCAATTGCACAAAGCAGGTGTTCTCTAAATTTAGATATTTACCTAATTACATCTTGGATTTTGTGTGAGCCATACTATTATCAACTGGAGGGAACTGGATATCATATATTGGAAGGAAGAAAGAGTAGAATTGTTTAGGAAAATAATATGATTTCATGTGTTAGTTGTTGCACTACCCTGCTGAAAAGACCAGCAAGGGTATGTACATATGTTTTGTTTTGGATGTTGGTCACCAGCTTGAGATGTTGGTGTGCTGGTGTCCCAATGAGGCTTCTTAACTAACTGAACCAGCAAGAGTTCCTTGGTCAACCCGCTTCAGAAAGACTATTCTGGCCCTTACAAAAATGTACACTGTAAAAAACAAATCATAATTTTAACGGTAAAAGACTGTAAAAATGCTACAGTAAAAAAAAATTAATTGGTTAACGGGTAGTTACCTTAAAATATACGGTAATTTTTTTTATATATATTTAAAAAGACAATATATGTAGTTTTCAGTAAAAATGTGTAAAAAAAATAAATAAATTATGTAAAAAATATGATTTTCTGTAAAAAACAATAATCGGGCGTTCCCAGAATTCCCTGCGTGATCCATTTCATTTCATGATATTTTATGGGAATAGATATGTTTCTTCTTATTTTTATATCAGTTACATACATTGGGGTGTTCTTTGATATATTTTGTGTAGTTTAGTTCGTGTGTATTGTATTATTTTAATTTCACATGTGTTACTCTGATGGTGTTTAGTGTTTGTGTGAGTGACACTGAGTACTGTCTCTACATGTTTATTGATCATTGCTGCAGGAAGGACCTCTATTGATGAACTTCATGTCATCATGTTCCCTTATGTAGTTACTACGGTGATTAACAATACCTTATAAAGTGAAAAGCAGATTTGTTCAGCTTCAGAAGGTTAATGTATCAAGTTTATCATTTCATAATATAAATGATGGTAATGCACCGTAAAATATACAGGCATCAAAATTACATCCCGTAAAGCCTGAAACATGGTTACCGTATTTTTTACGGTGAATTTCTGGCAACCACAGCTGCCAGATTTTTACCGTAAATTTAACAGGATTTTAGGGGGCCTGGGTAGCTCAGCAAGTAAAGACGCTGACTACCACACCTAGAGTCATAAGTTCGAATCCAGGGCGTGCTGAGTGTTTCCAGTCAGGCTTCCTAAGCAACCAATTGGCACGGTTGCTAGGGTAGGTAGAGTCACATTGGGTTAACCTCCTCGTGGTCGCTATAATGGGGTTATCACTCTCGGTGGGGCATGTGGTGAATTGTGCGTGGATGCCGCGGGGAGAATAGCGTGAGCCTCCACACGTGCTAGGTCTCCGCGGTAACGCGCTCAACAAGCCATGTGATAAGATGCGCAGATTGACGGTCTCAGACGCGGAGGCAGCTGAGATTCGTCCTCCACCACCCGGATTGAGGCGAGTCACTACGCCACCACGAGGACTTAGAGCGCATTGGTAAATTCCAAATTGTGGAGAAAAGGGGAGAGAAGGAAAAAAAACAGGATTTTTGGTGTCCATAGTTTCTGCCAAACTACAGGAAGTACCACAATACAACTGTGTTAACTTGGTATTAGCCACCACTGTGATAAAACAAGAAGTCTTTAAACAAAAAAAAATGACTAAACAAAAATATAACTAAACAAAAATGGAAGACTGTGAAAACACACTGCTAGCATGATATCCCATATTAATTAGGATTTTACAGTAGAAACAATAACAGTAGCTGTAATTTAAACAAAATCTAAACAAAATTTACAAAACTTCTTACACTGTTTGAAAGAGATCCCATATTAAATTATAACAATTTTATAGTTAGAAATAAATAAAAAATAGCAGTAGCTGTAACATAAACAAAAACAAAACAAAATTGTATAAAGATTGTGTAAACCTTTTAAACTGTTTAAAGAAGATCCCATATTAAATTATAAAGATTTTACAGTAAAAGACAAACAAAACAAAAACATTAGCTGTAGCTGTAACTTAAAAAAAAAAAACAAAATCAAACAAAATGACAAAGATTGTTAAAACCTTTTACACTGTTTCAATGGGATCTCAAATTAATTTATTAAGATTTTGCTGCAGATCAATAAATGTAGCTGTAACTTAAATGAAACTTAAAAACTATGCAAAATGATGGAAAATTGTGAAAAAGACGTCTTACACTGTTTGAAGGAGATTGCATAATAATTTATTGCGATTTTACAATAGACACAATAACTGTAGCAACTTTAGTATTTGGGCAAAAACTGTGGTTACCATGGTAACATTTTTGTAAAGGGGCTAACTGTCAGGTTTTGCTAGTGAACAGCATTGTTATGCTAGTCCAATGCTGACCACTGAAACCAGCCTGGAAATTCATACTGATTTAAGCTGGTCTTTGCAGCAGATTCAATTGACCTGCTAGGCAACAGTTTCAAAATCATGTTAGTACAGTACATCTTGATTCATATGAGGGATGAACTTTTTAACCAAAGTGATTAGCATGAGGGTAGACACAAGGTCACGGCTTCCTGCAACACACTTATTTGCATATGAGATAAATCTACTACGCCTATGTGAGTCAGATGTTGATAAAGGGTGTTGTTTTATTCATTCTGATTAATCTTCCAGTTCCGTGTCAGGGTTATCAGTTTTTACAACTTAGTGTGCTAACTTTTCCGGCCCGCGGTGGGATTTACACATGCAGAGGTTTTACATGAAAAGTTTTTAGTGAAACAAATAAAGATGTACTGCCAGCTGGGCTTTTTAGCTGCACATTTTTTTATCCATGTAATCATTTATACTAGTCGATGTTGAGGTATTATTTGAATAGCTGATATTTTCCATGCGTCTTTTCTGATTATGTACTAGAGAGGCTAATGAGAGACATCAGACTTGTTTTTCTGTCCTCCAAGTACGCAAGTTCCAACGCGAGATTCGTACTCCCAACTACCTTTGATGCCAGCAGTGAGCAATCATTGTAATTGGCCATGGCAATACTGATGAAACATTTCAGAGCAGGGGAAAAAACACAGGATTGGAAAATTGAATCAATATCATTAATCACACGCAGGAATCTTATATTAATTATGTCTGCTTTCGATTAGCATCTACGCAGACTTGTGCATGGTGCAGTTAGCATCACGTTCTCAGAATTTGTTCTCAGTTGAGTTCAGCGAGAGAGCTGGAGTATAACCTGGCCAAAGCAATTAATTACAGGCTGAGTATACCATACGGTCAAGGTTTGACTGATTAGCATGGTCCAGTTAGCCTCTGCTGGTTGCGGATATCCGAAATGTAGGATGGAAGTGGAAGACTGGAAGAGGTTGGTAAGGCTTAGGTTTAGGGGTAGGTTTAGGGTTGGATTAAAATTTCTCTTACCAATCAAGTAGCACTTTCCTAATGAATATTACCAGAGATTTCTGAGCATATGGTAGGCCTTAAACGAAATCCTACTTGGAGCCCCTCTTATACTGTTTATAGCTGAAAACTGCCCTGAGGACTGGCCATCAGGAGCACTGGGACTTTTCCTGGTGGGCCGGTAAAGAAGTGGGCCTCCCTCCCCCCGTCAGACTGTGAATGGACTGTGAAACAATCAAAGGTCAGACGCTTAACCTTAAAGGAATATTCTGGGTTCAATACAAGTTGAATCGACAGCATTTGTGGCATAATATTGAAAAACATCGACTGGTCTGATGAATCTTGATTTCTGCTGAGGTACACAGATGGTAGTCCAGATCTGTTTTTGGCTGACAGAATTGGAACCCAGCGTGTAGCCCATTCACCTCAAGGTTCGACATGTTGTGCATTCTGAGATGCTATTCTGCTCACCACAATTGTACAGAGGGGTTATTTGAGTTACCGTAGCCTTTCTGTCAGCTCGAACCAGTCTGGCCATTCTCCGTTGTCCTCTCTCATCAACAAGGCATTTCCGTCCACAGAACTGCCCCCCACTGGATGTTTTTTGTTTTTGGGACCATTCTGAGTAAACTCTAGTGACTGTTGTGTGTGAAACTCCCAGGATATCAGCAGTTACAGAAATACTCAAACCAGCCTGTCTGGCACCAACAATCATGCCACGGTCGAAATCACTGAGATCACATTTTTTCCCCTTTCTGATGGTTGATGTGAACATTAACTGAAGCTCCTGACCCGTATCTGCATGATTTTATGCATTGCACTGCTGCCACATGATTGGCCAATAAGATAATCGCATGAATAAGAAGTTGTACAGGTGTACCTAATAAAGTGGCCAATGAGTGTATAACCATCAGGTGATATTAGTTAATTCTGCAATCAGAACTTCTGGAAAGCTGGAATGATAGGGGTTTGTTCACTACAGATTACATCATCTTTCATAGGGAGGATGTGATGAGATTTTGAATTGACTTTGGCATGGGCGTGCACTTTGACACCATGGGTTTCCTTCTCCCTTTCGGTACAGACATGACACAGCAATAATTTTTTGAAGTCAGACCATGCAGCGGTTTATCAGATCCCAAACAGGTGTGGTTGTCCTTCCTTTTCATATTCTTAATATAATGTGTTGGGTCCTCGCGTTTAGGTTGGTTTGACTTTGAGGTGTTATTTCAGTAGTTGATGTGATTTACAGTGCCTCGCATTTCATCAGGTTTATGTCAAATGTTGACCTAAATGATCCAAGTGATACCTCATCATTAGGGATGCACTGTAAAAAACAGTGTTATCTCTCAAATACAGAAGCGTTAGAGACAACAACTCGCGCAAATAATTTTCCACTGGGGTTGAGCCACTCAATTTCTTCCTTTAAAGTCGACATGAAAGCAAAACTGAGACTATTTACTTGCTTAATACACATTCCTGGTCTTATTGTGCATCGTCGATCCATAAAAGTGCAAAGAAAAAAGTGTTTGTTTTCATAATGGTTTATTAAATTGTAATATCTTGTAATAACCTCTGAAATGACTTTCTCTGTGGCTCACGTTGACTTTAAAAGCCAAAAAGTTTATGTGAGTTATATTGCATCACATTTTTTCAGGTTTATGTCAAATGTTGACCTAAATGATCCAAGTGATATCTCATCATTAGGGATGCACTGTAAAAACGGATACATCTCTCGAATACAGAAGCGTTTGAGATAACAAATCACTGTCTATTGGGTGAGCCACTCAGTTTCTTCTCCAAAGCCAGAAAGCACATGGCCATTACAGTGATGGAGAAGAATAAATTGAACATGGCAGATTTTGAGTAAGGCAGTGAGAAATAAAACAGAAAAGCTCTTTAAGAAGCAGTTTTATGCATGTGTGTTGGCTCGAAAATGGGCAACCTCGTCCAATGTGACATAGTACTCCTGAGAGGCAGCTGTACCCATTAGAATTTGTCTCTGAGCTGATGCCAGACACAGAGGTAGCCGAGAAGTCATCCGACAAGACATCTCTGGGCACAAAATGCCAACAATATTGCTTTTTCTCGTGTTTCTTAAAGGAATAATGCAACCAAAATATTTTTTTCCAAACACAAAGAAAGTTGTTTGGGTTCTGAACGACAGAACGTGAGTAAATGTTGACATAATTTAAATTTTTGCATAAACTGTCCCTTTAATTCTGCTTGAAAATGTCAGAGAACTAGGGAAGAAGAGAAAAAAAATCCCAGCCAGCCAAACTGGGCAACGTGCTTTTGCAGCATGTGCACAGGAGCAAAAACCCACCTTTGAAGCAACTTTGCTTAAGCACTGTTTTTCTTGGCAATTGTCTCGGCATGGAAAATACAATGTAACATATTGCTCGACACAGCAGAAGCGAACAGAAATATGGAGGAGCTCTTTTAACATGACATTGACACTGTAATTCCCCTTAATCACCAACTCAACAAACATTCTGCTTTATGGCTGAAAATTTTTTCTTCCAACACGAGCTGTTTAAGGGTGGATCTGGTCTTCACCTTTCTTCCCTCCCTTTATCTGAAGGCCTTGACATCATCTAAACGTTATTATGCGTGTTCACTATGAGATGTCTCATGTCATGAGAGATAGCATTAATCACACACCTGTTGTCATAGCAAGAGAGAAATCACTGTATAAACAACCAGTGGTATTTTTCTAACGTTGAATTGGCGTTGACAGAACATGCGAGACTCTTGACAAATTGAAATCCAAGCTTACATGTCATCGTGTTACAAGGTTTTCTCACATGCATTGCAAAACAATCTTATTCTTAATCAGTATCTACATCTAGATTTCCAGTTAAACTATCTACAGTAAACATCCTTAAAGCAATTTACCAGAGAAGTGAAATTCCATGAGATATTATGTTATTTTCCACTAGTTTGAAGCATAAACATATGCTTCAAGTGAAAAAGTGAAAGTTTCCAGTTGAACAAAGGAAGTTAATTTTGCTTCTCAGGAAAATGTACAGTGGCAGGAAAAAGTATGTGAACTCTTTGGAATTATCTGGTTTTCTGCATGAATTGGTCATAAAATGTGATCTCATCTTCATCAAAGTCACAAGTATAGACAAACACAATGTGCTTAAGCTAACAACACACAAACAATTATAATCTTTCATGTCTTTATTGAATACATCCCATTAAACATTTACAGTGCTGTGAAAAAGTAAGTAAACCCTTGGGTTTAATAACTGGTCGATCCTCCTTTGGCAGCAACATTCAGAAGGAATTTTTCTTACATTCTTCCTTACAGAACTGCTTCAGCTCAGCCATATTCTTAGGATATTTGGTGTGAACGGCTCTCTTGAGGTCATTCCAAGCATTTCTATTGGGTTAAGGTCTGGGCTCTGACTGGGCCACTCCAGAAGGTGGATTTTCTTTTTTTGAAGCCATTCTGTAGTGGATTTACTTCGATGTTTAGGGTCATTGTCCTGCTGCATCACCCAACTTCTACTGAGCTTCATCTGGCACACAGCCACCCTGACATTGTCCTGTGGGATATCTTGATAAACTTGGGAATTCATTTTTCCCTCGATGATGGCCCCGAAGCAGCAAAGCAGCCCCAAATCATGATGCTCCCTTTTTATGCCATAAGTAGTGCTGTGTGTTCTTCCCAAACATATCAGCCACAGTTCCATCAGTCCACAAAACATTTTCCTAGTAGTGTTGTGGAGTGTCAAAGTGGTCTTTGGCAAACTTCCGGCATGCAGCAGTGTTTTTGTTGGAGAGCAGCGGCTTCCTTTATGGTGTCCTGCCATGGACACCATGACTGTTTAATGTTTTCCGTGTAGTAGACTCATGAACAGAGATATTAACCAGTGATTCCTTCAATCTTTAGCTGTCACTCTAGGGTTCTTTTTTACATCATTGTTCATTCTGCGGTGTGCTCTTTGAGTCATCTTGGCTAAATGGCCACTTCTAGGGAGAGTAGCCACAGTACTAAATCGTCTCCATTTATACTTAGAACTGTGGACTGATAAATATCTACATTTTTCGAGATAAATTTGTAACCATTTTCAGCTTAATGCAAAGTAGGTCTGTCAAATTAAAATTCAAAATTTGAATTTTCATCAAATTTAAGACAAAAATGCCATTCGAATGCTAAAACTGTGCATTTGAATTTTGGATGTGTGCCAAGAACTGACGTTGACTTCAGATCGATCACATTCTTGCGATAAAAAAGGTTAGACACAGCGCAACAAATGCAGTTTAACAGAAAGCCGGTGTCTCAATATGCTTTTTAAAGTTTTTTTTAATTAGACACAGCATCTAAAACAGTGCTTCTGCACGAGACACCGAATAAACAAAAACAAAGTGAAACAAAGACATTCCTCTAGCGTGTGTTTACAAATAAAAACAAATGGATGGTTGCAAAAGTGACATGTTCGGTGTGAACTGCCCCTTACAGTGGGTGGAGGTACTTGGCCATTGCGTCTTGCTCTCTTATAAGCTTTTCTCAGATTAAGCAATGAGTTTTTTTTAAACACTTTGCCAGGAAAGGAGTTCAACTTGGAAATGTGAGATTCGTTACACTGATTCTTGACTGTTCTAGGAAGACAATATGTCAAAGAATTAAAAATCCTTGGGCTCTGGAGACATTAAAAGACACTTACGTGCTCAAGCTGATACCCCTGACAAGGCCATAGACAAGGGACTCAATTTAGACAGTGCGGTGAAAGAGATTCAGTGTCAACTGTTGAACATGTCGGCAATGCTGACAAAGCTCATTGCTGACTTGGAGGATCTTACTGTAATACGTTGATCGATCACTGCCATGGAGAAGAAATTCACTGAGATGGTTACAAGAGTGTCAGATGTTGAGAAACGGATCGATTATCTGGAGTCATTAGAAAGGCAATTAGCTGCTAATCTGCTAGCGACCAAGATAGACTTGGAGCGTGTTTGGAAAAAGTTGGAAGACCTTGAGAATCATAGCCGGTGAAACAACTTCCAAATTGTTGGAATTCCTGAGGACGAGGAAGGCCGAGATATGGTGAAATTCCTAGACGGGCTCTTCCCGAGTTTGCTCGACATAACAGGCCATAAGCTGAAAATTGAGTGAGCTCACAGAGTTCCAGCTCGTAGATCCGTGGAGGAAACAGGCCCCGATCAATTCTGGACAAATTTCTGAGATCATCCTATAAAGATCTCATGTTATGCAAGGCGAGGAGTAAAGGAAGGCTTTCTTGGAAGAACAACATTTTCTTGTTCCCAGACTTTGCGAATTCAACAAGAGTGAAACAAGATCGATTCAAGGAATGCAAGAAACTCTTACATCAAGGGAAGGTCGCTTTTGTACTGATGTTCTCAGCCAAATTGAGAATAGATACAAAGGATGGCCGCAAAATATTTACATGCCCACAGCAAGCGATGTCCTTCATAAAGTCAATGGAATGAGTAAATCATTGTGCGATGCTCTCGATGCAACCGAGTGGGCCTGACTCACTGAACATTCACTTGACTGTCCGAGGAAACTGAGTGCCTTCTTTGTTTCTTTTTGTGCTAGCAGCACTCCTTCGGGATAGTTTGTGGATGAATCTGCATGTTCTTTGTGCTTATGCCTCTTATTGGTAGGTGTTTGTTCTGTGGAATATTTCTTGCAAAACACTGGAGTGATTAGGGCATCTGCTCCACTCATGTAACAGCCAAGTGAGCCTGACTCACTGAACATTCACTTGTCTGTCTGAGGAAACTGGACGCCTTTTTTGTTTCTTTTTGTGCTGGTTCCGCCTAGCAGCTGGAGTTTGTTTTGTGGAGGAACACACCTTCAGAACAGTTATGTGGATGAATCTACACATTCTTTGTGCTTATGCCTCCTATTGCCTGGAGTTTGTTTTATAGATTATTTTCTGTGGTGTAATTCTGTCTCACAAAATTTGTATAGAAGCACCGGACCTGAGCAATCCGATGGCAAAGTTGTCACAGGGGTTCCCGTAGGCATACATGGACTGTTTGAGTTTAGAGGGATGGACGCCAGTTGGCGCTGTCGTGCGCGGGGTTAATGCGCACGTTTTTCTTTTTTCTGTTTGTTTGTTTCTGGGGGAAGTTCGGGGTTTGACTGTTGTACTCTCGGAATGTGGTCGTTAGAATTTTTTATTTTTGACACACAATCTATTTTTTCTTATATGTCAAAATGTCAGATGTTAATATGAGTGGATTGTCTCTCTCCACGTGGAATGTGAATGGGTTGGGGCACCCCGTAAAAAGAAGGAAGGTTATTTTCTTAAACGTAAGAAATATGATATAGTGTTTCTACAAGAAACACATCTTTTCCCGCTGGAAGCTGAAAAATTTGGGAAGATATGGGGTGGACATGTTTTCTTTAGTGCTGGCTCAAGTAAGAGCAGGGGAGACATTGATAAGTAAGCTTCTACAATTCAAATGTCTCAGACAAATTAAAGATAAATTAGTAAGAGTCATTATTGTTTTAGCAGAAATTCAGGGGTATAGGTTAATTTTGGCTAATATTTACACACCTAATACTAATAATCAGGGATTTTTATAGATCTTGAAGGGATGTTTGCAAGTCGCTGGCACCCCTCATGATATAATATTGGGAGGAGACTTTAATCTTTTGATAGACTCAGTCCTATCATCATATTGAAGCAAAAGTGTGTAAGCCCCCTAGCACAACAAAGACACTTCACAGGATGTGTAAAATCTTGGTCTTACAGATATCTGGAGACGTTTGAATCCATCTGGTAGGGACTATAACATTTTTTCATTAGTCCATAAGATTTATTCTAGAATAGATTTTTTTTTTATATCTAAGTCCCTCATTTCATCTGTGTTGATTGTTCAATTGGAAACATTTTAGTCTCAGATCACACCCTGGCAAGTTTAGAGGTGTTGCCACATATGGAGAAAAATAAATCATATAGTTGGCACTTTAATGTATCCCTTTTGCAAAATCCTGAATTCCAACAAATATTAAAGGCTGAAATTAATGTCTATATGGAGACCAACTGGTCCTCAGTATCCTGTGGGCATGGCTTGGGAGGCACTCAAGGCGGTTCTTAGGGGTCGGATCATACAGTATGCCTCATTCACCAAAAAAATCCAAAGCATGTGAACTCATGTTGGAAGGGAATATTAAAAGTGCTGATACAGAGCTGAAGCGCCGAATGTCGTCTGATGGCCTCAGAGAATTGACCCGACTGAAATACAGATATAATACTATTTTGTCGTGGAAGGTGGAGTTTGGGCTATTCAGGGCAAGACAGTCATATTTTGAGTCAGGGGACAAAGTAGGGAAGCTTTTGTCTAGATATATAAAGCAGAGAGAGTCTTTTTCTACCATTCCCTCTGCTGGTGATGAAATCTGCTGGTGATGAAATACAGGTGCATCTCAATAAATTAGAATGTCGTGGAAAAGTTCATTTATTTCAGTAATTCAACTCAAATTGTGAAACTCGTGTATTAAATAAATTCAATGCACACAGACTGAAGTAGTTTAAGTCTTTGGTTCTTTTAATTGTGATGATTTTGCTCACATTTAACAAAAACCCACCAATTCACTATCTCAAAAAATTAGAATACATCATAAGACCAATAAAAAAAAAACATTTTTAGTGAATTGTTGGCCTTCTGGAAAGTATGTTCATTTACTGTATATGTACTCAATACTTGGTAGGGGCTCCTTTTGCTTTAATTACTGCCTCAATTCGGCGTGGCATGGAGGTGATCAGTTTGTGGCACTGCTGAGGTGGTATGGAAGCCCAGGTTTCTTTGACAGTGGCCTTCAGCTCATCTGCATTTGTTGGTCTCTTGTTTCTCATTTTCCTCTTGACAATACCCCATAGATTCTCTATGGGGTTCAGGTCTGGTGAGTTTGCTGGCCAGTCAAGCACACCAACACCATGGTCATTTAACCAACTTTTGGTGCTTTTGGCAGTGTGGGCAGGTGCCAAATCCTGCTGGAAAATGAAATCAGCATCTTTAAAAAGCTGGTCAGCAGAGGGAAGCATGAAGTGCTCCAAAATTTCTTGGTAAACGGGTGCAGTGACTTTGGTTTTCAAAAAACACAATGGACCAACACCAGCAGATGACATTGCACCCCAAATCATCACAGACTGTGGAAACTTAACACTGGACTTCAAGCAACTTGGGCTATGAGCTTCTCCACCCTTCCTCCAGACTCTAGGACCTTGGTTTCCAAATGAAATACAAAACTTGCTCTCATCTGAAAAGAGGACTTTGGAACACTGGGCAACAGTCCAGTTCTTCTTCTCCTTAGCCCAGGTAAGACGCCTCTGATGTTGTCTGTGGTTCAGGAGTGGCTTAACAAGAGGAAAACGACAACTGTAGCCAAATTCCTTGACATGTCTGTGTGTGGTTGATGCCTTGACACCAGCCTCAGTCCATTCCTTGTGAAGTTCACCCAAATTATTGAATCAATTTTGCTTGACAATCCTCATAAGGCTGCGGTTCTCTCGGTTGGTTGTGCATCTTTTTCTTCCATACTTTTTCCTTCCACTCAACTTTCTGTTTACATGCTTGGATACAGCACTCTGTGAACAGCCAGCTTCTTTGGCAATGAATGTTTGTGGCTTACCCTCCTTGTGAAGGGTGTCAATGATTGTCTTCTGGACAACTGTCAGATCAGCAGTCTTCCCCATGATTGTGTAGCCTAGTGAACCAAACTGAGAGACCATTTTGAAGGCTCAGGAAACCTTTGCAGGTGTTTTGAGTTGATTAGCTGATTGGCATGTCACCATATTCTAATTTTTTGAGATAGTGAATTGGTGGGTTTTTGTTAAATGTGAGCCAAAATCATCACAATTAAAAGAACCAAAGACTTAAACTACTTCAGTCTGTGTGCATTGAATTTATTTAATACACGAGTTTCACGATTTGAGTTGAATTACTGAAATAAATGAACTTTTCCACGACATTCTAATTTATTGAGATGCACCTGTATTTACCTCAGCCATTGATATTAATAATGCTTTTAAAGAATTCTATCTTGATCTCTTTAGCTCCACATCTTTGTCTAATGATGAAGACATTAGAAAATTTGTGGAACCATTAGAACTCCCTAAACTGACAACTGAGCAAAAAAAATTCTCTTGATTCTGATATAACCTTGGAGGTGCTTGGTGAGGTAATGAAGGCCTTGCCTACAGGCAAGGCTCCGGGGCCAGATGGCTGAGTTTTTTTAGATCTTATGCTACAGAACTGGCTCCACATTTGTTAGAAGTTTATACAGAATCATTAAAGAATGGAAAGTTTCTGCCAACCATGACTCAAGCCCGGATCAGTCTGATTCTTAAAAAGGACAAAGATCCAAGCGAGTGTAAGAGTTACCGTCCAATTTACCTGATCCAGCTAGATGTAAAAATATTGTAAAAAATTCTGGCTAACTGATTAAGTAAAGTTATGACATCTCTTATACATGTAGATCAGGTGGGGTTTATTCGGGGCCGCAGCTCTTCTGATAACATTAGGCATTAGGCAATATATGGGTTCGGGAATACTTTTATTGGTTGGATTAAGTTACTTAATAGACACCTGGTAGCGGCAGTACAAACAAATGGATTAATTTCAGATTATTTTACTCTGGATAGGGGCACCCGGCAGGGTTGCCCTCTTTCGCCATTATTGTTCTGTCTTGCCCTGGAACCATTAGTAGCCACGATAAGAAGGGAAGATGATTTTCCAGGGGTGGTGGTGGGAAGTGTGACGCATAAGCTTTTGCTTTACGCAGATGATATTTTAATATTCGTCTCCGACCCAGTTAGATCTATGCCTTGCCTCCATAGAATTATTAATTCCTTTTCTAAGTTCTCAGTTGAGTCAAATGAGTCAATTGGTTTAAATCCGAAGCTTTGGCTCTGACAGCATACTGCCTAGTAATGGCTTTCCAGCCGAGCGCCTTCCAGTGGCCCAAAGAGGGCATTAAGTATTTGGGCATTTTATTCCCAGCAAATTTGTGTGATTTAGTTAGAGTTAATTTTGACCCCTTAATAAAAAGGTTTTCGAGCGATGTGGGCAGGTGGGCTTCATTACATTTATCTATGATTGGGAAGGTTAATGTTATTAAAATGAATTGTATTCCAAAATTTAACTACTTGTTACAATCTCTCCCTGTAGATATCCCCCTCTCTTATTTCAAACAATTTGATGGCATAGCGAAGTCCTTCATTTTGAATGGTAAGCATCCCAGATTACATTTTAATAAGTTACATAGGCCGATTGACAAAGGTGGGCTAGGCCTACCCAAGATATTGTTTTATTATTATGTATTCAGTCTCAGACATTTGGCTCATTGGTCTCTTCCACCTGAGAGAGCCCCTCCCTGGTTTTGTATTGAACAGCAAGTTCTTGCCCGTATTTTGCCATTGCAAAGCCTTTCTATCAAACTAATCGGAGAAGTTAAGTTACACCACGTTATCTCGCATTTGACAAAAGAGTCCAGTGTTTAATTTGGACATTTATTTAAATGTTGCCTCAATCATATGGCTGAACCCTAAATTATGTATTCATAAGTCCCCTTTCTGCTGGTCAGAGTGGATTGTGAGGGAGGTTACTACACTTGTGACCTATATGTGAGTTGAGTGTTGAAATCTTTTGAAAATTTGGTTCAACATTTTGGGATTCCCAGATCTCAGTTCTATAAGTATTTACAGCTGCGCCACCTGCTCTGTATTGTTTCTGGGAGTAGCACACACGCACTCCTAAAGCGGCAGATACTCTGGGAGAGGTGATTTCTGCGTTTGGAAAAGGTCATGAGGCATCAGTGTATTACTCCCTGCTAATTCAGAGTCTGGGGGTCGGAGCTTTAACTTCTATCAAGAGATTATGGGAGAAAGATTTAAACTTGGTATTGAAGGAGGGAGTGTGGGCTTGGATTCTAAAAAACGTCAAGTCTGCATCTAGAGATGCAAGGGTTCACCTTATGCAATTCAAGATTTTACATAGATTCGATTGGACCCCCTCTAGGTCAGTGGTTTCCAACCTTTTTTGGGTACTGTACCCCCAAAACACTTTCACCTGCCTGAAGTACCCCCTTATGCGTGTGTGACTGGTGTGATTCCTAGATTAGGTGTAAATTTGACTAAATTAGGTTTAATATCAATATTATTTGTCTGTCTGTCATTTACCTGTGAATAATGATAATGTATTACTATAATAATACTTGTACATTTATCAGTTTTCAAGAGTCCAGACCAGTTATACAAAAACAAAGATACAATTTTATACACGTAGTAGCAGCCTACTCTCAATATGACCCATATGTATAGACTTGTGTACGACACAAGAGGACTCACCAATCATTGAGAAACTTGACCCTGTCTCTCACTCATAAGCTTTGTCAGTCTTGGGGACAGTGTGGCAACAGCAGTTATCAGGCTTTTCTCCAATTTGAGTCTGTTCCTGTGCTTGGTCTTGATTATTGTCATAGATGAAAATGTCACTTCACATAAATATGTAGATCCAAATCACAGCAGTTCATTCAGTGCATGTTTCCCCAAATCAGGATATTCCTTCTCCACATCACACCAGAAATGTGACAGTGTTGTCTCTGAGTACCTCATCTTCAAGCCACAGTCTGAGGACACAACCAGCAGATTTTACTGCAGTCAGGTAGGAAGTCGGTGTGAAGCAGTAGCTGCTGGTGCTCAGTCCCACTGTCATGACAGAGCCTTTCAAACAGTCTGTGATTCAGAGGCCTGGACTCAATAAATTTAATCACTTTCACTGCGTCATTCAAAACATCATGTAACTCAGGACTCATTCTTTTGCTGGCCAGTGCCTCCCTGTGAATGATACACTGATTCCACTCAACGTCGGGATTGACCTTCTTTATTTGGGCAAGTAATCCTTCCATCCTCCCAGTCATTGATGCCGCACCATCTGTGCATACATGAGTACAGGATTTCCAATACAGATTGTGCTCTGAGAAAAAGCTGTCAATAACGTGAAACACGTCCTCACTCATAGTGCTCCCCGTTAGCTTCTTGCAGAACAGAATGTGCTCATTAATTTCCGAAATGTCTCTGTATCGCACAAACGCAATCGGGCGGGCTTCCCTGTTGACATCGGTCAATTCATCCAACTGCAGAGCAAATGAACCGGAATGTTTTAACTTTTCCACCACTTGATCAATATTATCAACGCCCATGTCATCGATCCTGCGGCACACCGTGTTATTTGACAATGGTACAGTCTTCAGTACATCAGCTGCTTTCTTATCAATCATTGTTTCTGCGAGAATAACAGCAGCAGGCAAAATTAGCTCCTCAGCTATAGTAAACGGATTTTTGTACTTAGCCACAAGTAGCGACACAGCATATGAGGCTTCCAGTGCTTTGGTTGATACTGCAGTTGCTTTCTTTAATTTCTCTTGACTTCCCTTACATTCCGACCATACATTTGGGGAATAAACACATACAAAATTGGTTCTGACCAGTATCATGATTGGCAGACAAATTATTTTAAGGGGATGGAAGTCGGATGGAGCGCCCTCGTTTCTGGAGTGGTGTGCGGAGATGGGGAGGGTGGCAGCTTTCGAGGAGGTGGCAAGTAGAAGGCTGGGGTTTGGGGACTTGTCTGTTAGGAAGTGGGGCAGTTATTTGCCGTTTTTGGGAGACTCTCAGGGAGGGGATGTTAAGAGAGAAGTTTAGTTTAATTATGTATGTTTATTATATTTTTTTAATTATTTTTTATTTATTTTTGTGTGTGTGTATATTATGATTTGCAACCACAGGGGTGTTCGTTGGGGGTCAGGGTGGGGTTGGTGATTGGGGAGGGATATTAGTGGGGGTTAAATGTTAAATGTTGATTCGATGTATATGTGTTGTGTTTTTCTCTGTTGTGTATTTTTGAATCAATAAAAAAATATTAATTGGAGAATATGGACCGATTAAATCTTTTTATTTATTTATTTTATGCACATTAGTTGAAAATGAAATGCTCTTTTTTAACAGCCAGGAATGTTTTTTGCAATAATATAATGGTGCTGTATGGTTTATGTATTTATTGCGCCCTCTTGTGGACTAAGGAAACAACGTCAGTTTAAGAATCAGCTGACTTTAAAATTGGAATATTATTCAAAATCTGAAAATATTTAAGGTAATAATTCAAATTTAGTTTCTCTGCTCAGCTGAGAGCCCTAATGCAAAGCAACAACTCTTGATCGTAGGTCCACATCAGCAGATGCTCAAAATGTTTGAGTGCTTTTTAGAACTCAAAGTAGCTCTAACCCACACCTCCAAACTCATTTCATTAATTGGATGCCAGGTTTGCCAACTCCTGACTCTAATTAGCTTTTGTTGACGTCATTAGCCTAGGGGTTCACATACATTTTCCAACCTACACTGAATGTTTGAATGATGTATTAAATATGTACAAGAACATGACAATATTTTTTGTGTTATTAGTTAAAACAGATTGTGTTTGTGCATTATTGTAACTTAGATGAAGATCAAACCAGATTTTAAGACAAATTTATGCAGAAATGCAGGTAATTCCAAAGGTTTCACATACTTTTTCTTGCCACTGTATCTTGTTTTAAGGATAAAGTTATATCAGAAGCAAAACTGCATAAGATATAAAGACTTGTTTTAAGATAATATATCTTGAATATAAGTGAACAAAATCAAATATTTTCTTGTTGTAAATATTAAGAAATATTGAGAGAAATATTGTAATATCTAATTCAAATTTGCTTCCCAGTACAATTTATTTAGTTTTAAGGATGTTTAGATATTTTTATTGCAAAGATTCTGATTAAAATAAGATTTTTTGCAGTGTGGATTCCAAAACACCGGCAAGCAAAGAGTGACGCATATCGATGCGTTCAAAAACAACAATGCATGACAATCTTTGTGCGATAGCCAGTGTAAATAACCCTCAGCGCATGTTCGCATGTATAGGAAAATTATGTGACAACACATCCAGAATAAATTACCACAAGCAAATATTCACTGTACATAGCATATGCACTATTACAGTGTTATGATATAAAGGACATCTGGCCAAGAAAACACATTGATGCATGCTGAAAATAAGATAAACTCCATTTTTAATGTTGTTTCCCATCCATGAATCACCGGCATATTCAGAAGTGATTGTATTTATACCCCTGACATCAGTTGCTGAGTAGATGTGGACTTTTTGGACAGTGTGCCACGGTTGATCTCAGCACCTGGGATAGACCTCCATATTGTGGATGAGAGACAACTGACTTTGAGGGTTTGTGGAAAACTAAAAGCTTCTATTTGTTTAAGAGAGATCAAGTCATGTCACATGTCTATATATTTCTAATGTCAAGGTCACAATCACCAGCAATGAAAAGTGAGATGGAGCCATGGGCAAAAAAACTAATCTGTGTGCACACAATGACAGATTGGAAAAAATACTTAAAGCTGTCAAAACAGAAAAAAATTAGATGATGTGTAGACTTATGATAATTATAACAAGCGCTGTATTCCGGTAACAACAGCACTGTCGACAGCAAGATTTGATCAGAGGTTCAAATGCAAAGTTCCAATGCTGAGGACACGAGTAGTACAGAAATACATGAGTAAATTTTTTCATTTCAGGGGTATTCTTTTGTGTCGAGACCTGCCTTGTACAGATTACACCTTTGAGACTTTAAGGCAGTTTTAATGCACTTTTTGGTGGTACAAGACTAGGTTTGACAGAGTGAATGTAATTGGATGACAAGCTTTAATATAAAACCATATTCAAATCTGAATGAAGGAGACTATCAGATACTAGAAGGGGGTAAGTGAAATCAAATATAAGACCGATAACAACACACAAATATTGGGTACAATTGGGTTAAAGGCCACCAATAGTAAAAGGCAATTTTGGTTTTATTTTCTACCAAAACACTAAATAGTAACAAAAATAAATTTTCTGACACACTGCCGAACAATATCACACTTCTAGCTGCAACAGACACCCTCTGTGGAAATGATGCGTCCCACATAACAGACGATTCCCAAGAGCAGCCCGAGACAGATGCGAGTTAAGGGTTGAGTGCCGCTTCCCCATCCAAAATCCTCAATATATCTGTCGTTGTTTGCGATATAATGATTGCGATGATGGTTCTCCCCCGCACAAATACTCAAGTCAAAGCTGTAGGTCGGAAAACCGTCTCACTTGTGACATGCTTACGATCTTTTATCCAGAGGTATTATCATAACATCACCATGACTGGATCATCAAGATCAAATGAGGCCTGTTACAAACAGCTGAGGAAATTCCTGCAGGGACTTCAATTAGCAATAGACGCCATAAATTGCTAGTGTTTGTTCATCTCCGCGATAGCTATTCCTTTTGCTACTATATGAATTAAATAAAATGTGAACATGAGGTAAAATAAACTAGATCTTTACATTTTCTGAAGAATATGTGGTGCTTGACCTTGCAAACGCTGCACTATGATGCTAAGGTTTTTTTGCAAGGTTTTGCTATGTTGTTGCTAAGGTGTTCTAACTGTGTTTACTTTGTTGCTATAAGGTTTTTAGGGTTTTCTGCATGGTGATTAGGTGGTTGTTGCTTACTGGTCAGAGTCAAAGGTGGCCACCCTCAAGTATCTAATATATTTGGTCTCTAAACATGGATCGGGTCACTCCATCAGTGTAAGTCTATGGGATTTTTTTCCATCACCCATTTTATTGTCCAGCAGGCAAAAATGTAAGGTCCTATTGCTTTGTAAAGTACTAGCACACCTTTCCTTAACAAGCCACATGATTAGTGGTATCATTTATGTCTGTAAAACAAACAGTGTAGGGTGAGTTATGCACCAATATGAATAGTAATGACTTTTACATAAATATAGTCACAAGCAGCAATTATTTGTGTCTAAGCAGTTTGGAAAAGTGGAGAAAATGAGCATAATTGCCAAATTTGAAGGAACACATCTGTCAGGGTCAAAGTCATTTCAATAGTACTCTAGTTACTTTGAAGGTATTACGTCCGCCAATTTGTCCACCATTTTATATGGCGGGAAAAATAGACAGATAAGAAATCAGAGTTTTCCATTTGACTCGGGATCAGTCTTTGATTCTAGCCCATACGGTTGTGGAGATATGAGCAAAAACGTAAAAGTGTGTATTATAGCGTCACATAGGGTCGGATGGGTGTGTCTGTGCACCTGAGTAGTGGGGGGAATTTGGAACCATTCTGCAAAATTTGGTGTTTCTAGGACTTACGGTTTTCGCTACCCAAATACTTTTAGGGCAGAAAAACAAACCTTTGGTGCTTGAACCACCTAAGAATCATTTTAAGGTTATAGCAAAGACAATGCCCTGATTTGTCTTTACCTATTTTACATGTGCACAATAATGCAAAGCAACTGATTCAGTTGCAGTTGTGTTCTTTTGAAAGGCATGCACTTGTAAAGTTCAACATTTGTATATGCTTTCAGGAATGGTGTTGATTCCAGAACTATGTTATTTCCTCAATTGTCTTAATTTTGTCATATCCACACCGTGCACAGCCCTGTCATTCTAAGGTCACCCCATGGCATCAGCAGTGTGGAAATGCGCCTGAGCGCAGGTAAGTCATGCTGACGAGTCACAGTGCTGGCAGACAATATAAAGGAAACACTTTGTAAACCTCTGGTATAATGGTGTTTCCATCTGCCCCACCCCCACTTGTCCTGTGTATTGCCTACTCGGTCGCATGACGAATGCTTCCTCGTCACTCAACAGAGCTGCATGTATTAGCGATACCGGTGGTATTTATGGAAACGTGATCAGGGGTGTTGAAACCACAATAAATGAGCAGATTTCTCTTTTGTTCCAACACCCAATGGCCTCACTCCTCGTGCACAGGAGATAATATTTAGGCCTCATTTTCCAATTGGCCTTTCCATTAACAAAGACACCGGTAAATTTAGACCCAAAGGCACAATTGGTGTGTGAACAGGTTTTGGAAAAATGTGAGTGTCGTTAAATAAGGCATACACTTTGAGCTACATAATGATAGCTCCATTATTACATCTAATTATACATTTCTAGTCAAAAAGTTTGGACACACTTGACTGAATGTACAGTGGGTCTCAAAAGTGGAAATAAACAGAAAGTTTAAAGGATTTCGGAAATGTAAAGCAAAACTTTTGATTTAAAATTAAGGGAGAAATATTTAAGAAATATTTATTGGTCACTAATCAAAAAAAGTTTAATGAAATCAAATTTGTGACATGGACATGTTAACTCCTTTGTACAAAATGTCAGATTTCCTTGCTTCCATTGAGCACACAAGATAGCTTGCATAAATTTGTCCATGCCAGCTTGAGTGCATGCGACCCCATGAAATCAATATTGAAGTTTTGTTACTTTTAGTCCCTGTCTATTATCTTCAAGGTCATGGATATGCTAGTGTACTTCTGAACGTTGACTGAATTCGCTTTCAGCAGATATACTGGATGCATTTAAAATTTTGCATTTAAGCTCTCACAGTGGACAGCAGTTGTCTTCGAAATGAATAGGGCACAGGCATTTTTCGGATGTATAGCATGAGTAAGTAATCTTTATTTTTATGTTTTTCCTTTAAATACAGTACATGAGAATTTCACCAAACACACATTTGAGTCTTTAGAGACGTGGCACGTATATCTATCAAAAATGGATCTACAAACTGCCCAGATATAATAACATTTTCTAAATGTTTTCAAGACAATTAGAAAATAAGAACTTAAAATATATTTTGATGTTTTATTTTTCATTTATCAAAGATAATGCAACAAATCAGGACAAATCTAGAACAGGATTCATTACATTTTGAGACATAACTTGCTGTCAAACACATATTGAGCTACACATAATCTACTCTTAAGCTACACAGAAGTATTTTCTCAGGCACTTATTGAGTCTAAATAGATGCACAACTTAACTTTAATTTCAAAAGTACACCCAAATGACAATAGTCATATCATACTGTTTATGTGTTAAACTTGCTATAGTTTACCAAGTTGTTTCTTCATCAAATAGCAATGTCAAATGTAAATCAAGACAATTATTGAAACAACAGCGCCACCTTGAGTAGAAATAGCATGTATAATATATTTATGTGTACACGCATATGGAATACTGATAATTCTCCATTGTTGCACAGAAAATCAATGTGATATAGTATTTATTTGTATGAAAATAGTACACATTTCTCTTGTAATAAAAAAGAAATAGACATCCTGTGATAGTAAACTTAAATAGATATAAAATAATTTTAAAAAAATCATTTATGGAAGTCCAAAAATAAAAACCAGACACTATTACATACCTAGTGTCTCTAATGACCCTATACACTTTTGGTACTTAAACCATTATGAATAACAAATATTTATTTTTGCGTTAAAGGGTTAATGTATTGTGATTCAGAACACTGATATATTGTGATCTTTTACTCATTTGTTTCTCATTTATCTGTATTAGACTTTCACAGTGGCTCCAGCCTCTTCATTTACCCTGTCCATCTAAAAATAAATGTTACTTACACATACCATGTGTTTGAAATCATTATATGAAATTTATGCATTATAACTTTTGCATCAAAATAAATCTGTAAAACCATTGTAACGATTGCTTGGCAATGACAGGCAGACGATGATGATGTGAAGAATCCAAGTGCAGTGTTTATTTACATGAAGAGTGAAATCCAATAATGTGAATACAAAACAAAACAAACATAAACGACTTGAATTGACTTGACTAGCTTAAACAACATTACACCAAACAATGATACATTAACAATACCTGACCAAGGACCATGGCAAACATGAGGGTATAAATACATGGACAAGGGTAACAAGACTATTAAACTTCAACCAATGACAAACTAGAACTGATAACGAGTTGACAAGACAATAAACCAATGAAAACAAGACACATGAACATGGAGGGAAACAGGAAATCACATGACATGAAACACATGTCTATAAAACAGGAACTAAACTTCCAAAATAAAAGACATGAAAACAAGAACAAAACACATAAACGTGACATATCCCCCCCCCCCCACACACACACAAGGGGCGGCTCCCGACGCCCAAACAAAAACATATGTAGTTCACCTGGCGAGATAGGGCATGGAGCATGGCCTGGCGAAAGCAGGGCATGGAGACTAGGGCGGAGCCAGTGGAAGGTGGAGCCATGGAAGGTGGAGCCATGAGAGGCTTGAGGGGTGAAACTGGAGAACTGGGAACCCGGAGAGTAGCCGAAGGCTCGAAGAGCCAGGGTGGAGCCGGAGGCTTGGAGGATCAAAGTAGGGTCACTTGACGTGGCAGACGTGGTAACATGGCAAGGCAGGGCCACTTGACGTGGCAGATGTGGTAACATGGCATGATGAGGTAGGAATGGCAGCATGGCATAACGTGGCCGCTGAGGCTTGCGACACTGGCTCTGGGACAGATGAGGCTGGCGTGGGCCTGGACTGTGGAGCAGAGGTGGGCCTGGACCATGGAGCAGAGGCGGGCCTGTGACATGGCATGGAACAGACTGAAGCTTGTTTGTGACAGGGCATGGAGCAGACTGAGGCTGCCCTGTTACGTGGCATGGAGCAGATTGAGGCTTGGCTGTGACAGGGCATGGAGCAGACTGAGGCGTGGCTGTGACATGGCATGGAGCAGACTTGGATGTGACTGTGACATGGCATGGAGCAGACTCAGGCATGGCTGTGACATGGCATGGAGCAGGCCTAGGCATGGCTGTGACATAGCATGGAGCAGAATTAAGCTTGGCTGTGACAGGGCATGGAGCAGACTGAGGCTGCCCTGTTACATGGCATGGAGCAGATTGAGGCATAGCTGTGACAGGTCATGGAGCAGACTCGGATGTGACGTGACATGGCATAGAGCAGACTCAGGCATGGCTGTGACATGGCATGGGGCAGGCCTAGGCATGACTGTGACATGGCATGGAGCAGGCTGAGGTGTGGCTGTGACATGGCATGGAATAGACTCTGATGTGACAGACATGGCATGGAGCAGGCCGAGGCATGGCTGTGACATGGCATGGAGCAGGCCGAGCCGTGGCTGTGACATGGCATGGAGCAGGCTGAGGCGTGGCTGTGATATGGCGTGGAGCCATTTTTTTTTTTTTTATTGTCTTGAAAATATTTTAAAAATTGTACACTATCTGGGCATTTTGTAGATCCATTTTTGATAGATATAAGTGACGGGTCTCTTAAGACCCAAATTTGTAAGGATGTTTGGGAAAATTACCATGCAGTTAAGGGTTATATTAGAACAATGCAAAATCCACAAGTGGATTCAGACTTTTAAACTCACTGTATTTTCTCATGATCTTAAACCTCCTATGGTCTTCGGTCATTTTTGACCAGAATCCCTTTTGCTGATTTAATAAAAATGGTTTCCTTTATCTGAGCAGCACAAGACACTTGGTGACTTTTCCTCCACTTGCCAACTGAACAAGAATTTGGGCATGATTCGATAAAGTGGTCGTGAAAAAAATACAAAAAAATAAAAAAGACACCTTTTGTCTTCGCAATCAAAATTGACCAACCATTGAAAATGAAATGGAATGACCATAACACAGAGCATTTTTTTTTATCTGTCAAATACAATCAATAAATCAGCCATAAAGCAGAAAAAACACACTATAAAACATATACAGACTATAAAACACCCAGAGACTATAAAACACCCAGAGACTATAAAACATCCAGAGTGCACACACACACACACACACACACACACACTTACACAAACACACAAATAAACTGGTAACACAAAGCATTTTTTTTAAATTTGTCAAATAAAACCAATAAATTGGCCACAATGCTAAACACATAGGTGTCAGGTCATTTTTGTTAACTGCAAAATCTCACACATCAAATCAATTTTAAAATGCTAAACTTTGACTAATAATAGTTTGATAATATCTAAATATATACAGTATATCCAAATGCATAACTTGTGATCAAATCTAAAATTAGGTTACAACAATCAATCAGAATACACAGTTGGTGGCCGCATAGAGCATTGCAGCCATCTACTGACTATTAATGTCACAACATGATTTTCAAGTCGTTATTTATATTTTGTTCACCAGTTGGTAGCAATCTGCCTCCAATATGTCACATTCTCATATTTTCTTCATGTTTCATCTTATAGAAGTGTAGGTTTTACTGTACTAACTTTTCATAAATGTGCTTATTTGCATATGTAAATTAATCGTACAATTTAGAAATGTACATATATAAAAGATCATAAAATCCTAAAAGAAGTCCATCATTTTATTGCTATTACTTCAGAGAAGAAGAAAATGTATCATCATCATCATCATCATCATCATCATCATCATCATCATCATAAAAAAATAAATAAAAATTACACCTTCGCTGACCAGGAGGACCAAAGGTAGGGCTCATTTATGAAGACCATAGGAGGGTTGAAGATCTTTTGATCTAAAGGCTTAAATGCATGAAATTAGTTTTGTAGACAAATATAACTGGTGTTTACTGATGAATTTCCTTACACAACTAAACATTTATTTATTTATTTTAGTGGATGAGTTGAGCTGGATAGTGAAACAGAAGCAGATAACAAGTAGCCAGCATACATGTGATTTCCTTCAGTAGTTTAAAAAGCGTCATGAAGTTTGTTGAGAGAATACCCAACTGTAATTTAGACAAAGAATGGCTACTTTGAATTAGCTCAAATATAAGATAGTTTCGATTTGTGTAACATTTTTGGTTGCTACATAATTCCCATACTTCAATTTGTTTTATTTGCTTGTTTTAAAGACTTTACTATAATTCTAACATGTGAAAAATAAAGAATGAGTTGGTGTGTCCAAATTTTGACTGGTAGTGTGTCTAACAGTTGCAGAGTCTAAGGGGAATAACTCTGAACAAAGAACACAACCTGAACATAAGAAGCATAAACAGCTGTTAGTTAAACAAAAATAAATAAAAAGTTGACTGACAAAAGTTATAAATAATGAGCCTCCAAGCAGGTTGCTTTTCAGCTTTTTTTTTTCTTTCTTGACTGCTTATTTAAAACACCTGTCACTGATGCTATTTGCCCATGTATGGTCACAGGCCTATGAGAGAATTCACATAATTCATGGCGCATATGAAACCTTTGACTTGTGCGGTGGTAATTTACTGCTTTTATTATTGCACATATTACCTTCCTAGTGGCACAACCATTTGAAATTTCCACAATTGTTGAAGACACACTCCACCCTGGAGCAGATTTATTTTCACACATCTGGATGAGATGTCTGTAATTTCTCCCCGCCCTGCCGTTGTTTAATTTGCTGTTCAGAGTGAATATGAACAGAGACCCGGGAGCAGAGAAACCCTTCCTCGCAGCTCCCCCCGTCTACCTTCGGTTCAGTGTTTGGAAAGTTGGGAAAAGAAACAGCTTTTCAACAATGTTTGGGTGGTTTCCTTTGTGAATCGTGGTCACTGTGAGATATGTCAGCCTGGCATGCGTTGGAGCTCCTGGGAAAAGGCCGAATTTAATGACAGCTTTAACTGTTATGAAGAATATTTTCCAGATCTATTAACACATCTCATGTCTTGTAATTAACCCTGCCAAAAGTCATTTTAACAAAACGATAGTTTCCATTTACAGGAAACTCATTGATGCATAGAGATTATAGATACCGGTGTATCCCACGATATAGCTTGCATGGGATAGTGTTGGAGTAAATGATGTGTGGATGTTATTTGTGGTGTTTGCTATTGCTATTACTATTGCTCACACATAGGGTCAGTGATTTAAACAAACCTTTAATCCTAAGTATTAAACTTTGGCATGTAACTTGACCCTTACCATTTGTGCTATGGACATAAATGATGCCTCAAATCATGCAGCTTGTTGAGGAGAGGTGTGCTATTAATTCTCAAACCATTCTCAACCATACTTAAAAGAGGGATGAAAATGTCATCTTACTGTACATTTATGTAGTGGCCTGAGCCATATCTAAAGACCAGAATATCATAGACACTTGAGGCTGGCCTCTTTTGACTTGGGCCAGTAAGCAAACACCACTTAGCAACCTAATATCAACATGTTGAAAACACTCAAGAACACCTTAGAAACCGCATTGCTATGTCAAGGCACATCCACAACACCCTGGCATCACGGCAGCGAGTTTTGAAAACATAGATAAACATGCGTGGATGCCTCATTAGCAGCTGTTCCTGTGGTCAATGATACGTCGGTGTGGAGGTGGGGGTGTGGTTAAGCAGCGGTTTGTGAATGGAGAGCGAGATCAGGAAATGAGAACGGTAAGAATCATCACCTGGCAATGATTGTCTCTAACAGCTGTTTGTCATTGAAGTGAGAGTGGAGACGGGCTTTAAGAGCGAGCCAGATGCCAGTCCAGAGAGAGAGTGATGAGACACGAGCTGGAGAAAGACTCTATTGTTTTATGTCTGCTGAAAAGCGGAGTTCTGAGTGCGACCACTGAAAAGCAGAAATATTGTGTTTAAAAGAAATAAAAACATACCGTTTGAGTTGGATTCGCCATCTCCCACTTCCTTCTTTTCTCTAACTGTGAACTTTGTTACACTGGTGCCGAAACCCGGGATTAAGGGAGGAAGAATGCCGCCATGGATCCCTCACCTCTGGAAGACGTGGTCAAGACCTTCACCAGCATCCACCAGACACAGCATCAGGCCCTCCTCGAGTGCGTACCGAACAGGAGCAGCGATTCATTGCGCTCCTCCAGGCCCAAGCGGAGGACCGACAGATGATCTGGAGCTTGCTGCACAAGGAGGGTGCTGACGTCCAGACCCCGTGACCGCCCCGTCCCAGGTTCCGCTAATCAAGATGGGCCCCTAGACGATCCGGAGGCCTTCTTGGAGCTCTTTGAATGGACGGCAGGGGCATGCAGATGGCCGAGCACCCAGTTGGTGGTCCGGTTAATTCCACTGCTGTCCGGGGAAGCCCAACTCGCACACAGCAGTCACCAGCGTAGAGCCTCCTGGTGTACGCTGACTTGAGAAAAGCCATCCTGCAACGGGTCGGCCAGACCCCATGTACAGCAGCGCCAGTGCTTTTGCTCCCAGACCATTGGTGAGCACAGACCCATTCGCCTTCACCCAACAGCAGGGAAGCCTGCCAGAGGTGGTTGCTGGCTGAGCAATGCCACGTCAGAGCTGTCATCAATCTGGTGGTACTGGAGCAGTTCATCGCTTGACTTCTGAGAGGGATGACAGAGTGGGTCCAGTGCCACTGCCCAGCGTTGCTCAAATGGTCATCCAGTTGGCAGAGGACCACATGGTGGCGTATACGGGAGTTGGCGAGCCCCGAGACCCTTCTCTCTCTCTCTTTCTCTCTCTCTTGTTCTCCCGTCTCCCCTCCTCCCCCTGATTTCCATCCTGTTCCTCCCATACCGGCTCCTTGACTCTGAGGTTTGCACTACCCACCAGTTTCCCCTGCCCCTCTTTTCGCTCTCACTCCCAGGGTGATGGACCCGCTCTCATGGGCGTGGAGCCTGGGTATTTCCGGGACCAAAGCCTGGTGATGGAGGTGGGGACATTGGTTTGGGTCCCCAATGTGCCGCAAGCTGCCCCCGATTGAGCTGGGATGTACCGCATAACTGTGAGTATTAAGGGGGTACATACCAGGCCTTGGTGGATTCGGGTTGCAGCCGAACCTCCATCCATCAATGCCTGGTTCAAGACGAGGCTTTGGAGGCTAGTCACAAGGTGAAGGTAAGGTGTGTGCATGGGGATATCCACAATTATCCTATAGTGACCATGACGATTACATTTTGGGATCAAAAGCATAGTGTCGAGGCTGTGTTTAGTTCGTGCCTCACCCATCCACTAATTTTGGGCATGAATTGGCCAGCGTTTTCCATGTTATTAAGGGAAATTTGTGCAGATGGGTCCTGTAATAGAGCATTTCAGTGTGGGATTTGTGATGTGCTGGCTGGGAGGCGGAGCCAGGGCCATCTACGTCAGTTCCGCATCAGGATGACGTAAGAGAGTGGGAAGTTTCGGCTTCCCCAGCCCTTAGAGGATTCCGCAGCATCTTCCCGCAGCATCTAGGGGCGGTTCTGAGGTCGCTGCAACAGGGGGGACTCACGGCAAACCCCAACAAGTGTGCAATTGGACGGGTGGAGGTATGGTATCTGGGGTTCCACTTGGGTCACGTGCAGGTGCGCCTCCAAATTGATAAGACAGCAGCGGTTGTGGCCTGCCCGAGACCCAATACCAAAAAGGAGGTGAGACAGTTCCTGGGGCTGGCTGGCTATTATAGGAGGTTTGTGCTTAATTATTCAGTCGTTACCAGTCCGCTGACTGAACTCACTAAAAAGGGAGCTCCAGACCCGGTCCAGTGGTTGGAGCCATGCCAACAGGAGGCGAGAGAGGCGAGGTACAGCACCGTTGAGGAGTGTCTGGCCATCAAGTGGGTGGTCCTCACCCTTCGGTACTACCTCCTGGGACGGGCTTTCACCCTCTGTTCGAACCATGCCCCGCTGCAGTGGCTTCATCGCATGAAGGACTCCAACGTGCAGATCACCCGTTGGTATCTGGATCTTCAGCCTTTTAAGTTCGGGGTGGTCCGCAGTCCGGGGGCGCAGATGGCTGTTGCAGACTTCCTCTCCATAAATGGGGGGGGGAGTACTGGGCAGGCCAGATGGCTCTCTGGCCTGAGACGGGCGATGGGGGTATGTGGTGGTGGGGGCGTGGTTAAGCGCCGGTTTGCGAATGGAGAGCGAGATCAGGAGATGAGAACGTTAAGGATCATCACCTGGCAATTATTGTCTCTAACAGCTGTTTGCCATTGCAGTGAGAGTGGAGATGGGCTTTAAGAGCGAGCCAGATGCCAGTCCAGACAGAGAGTGACGAGACACAAGCTGGAGAAAGACTCTATTGTTTTATGTCTGCTGAAAAGCGGAGTTCTGAGTGCGACCACTGAAAAGTGGAAATATTGAGTTTAAAAGAAATAAAAAAATACAGTTTGAGTTCAACTCTCCATCTCCCGCTTCCTCCTTTTCCCTAACAGTGAACTTTGTTACAGTCGGCGTGTCCACCAAATTGGAAAGGTCAAGAGCCATTGGCATAGAATTGCTGCGAAGGGGGTGTGTGGCAGCGGGGGCGTGGTCAAGCGTCTCTCCGGAGAGAGAGAAAGCGGTAAGGGCGCTTGCACCTGAGCTAGATTATGTCTAACACCAGTGAGCACGGGGAAAGCAGCATAAAAGAGCCACACCGCCAGCAGATGAGAGAGAGAGCCTGGGTCCCCAAAGTTATTACTGTGAAGCTAATTATTATTGTGACACTGAAAAGATTATTATTGTGAAGCTGAGAATTTACTATTGTGAAGTTGAAGAATTTATTGTTGTGAAGCTGAGATCAGTGTGGTCATTAAAAAGCCTTACCTGTGAGTGGAGCAACCTGCCTCCCGTGTCCTCCTTAACAACTGTCTCTACAGGGTGATATCCCCCCAATCATGCATCTGTCCTTGTTTATATATTTTTTTTATCAACGCTGAAAATAATTTAGTATGAGATACCTTACAATTGTGTAACTGTGAGTCTGTCATAATCAGAAAAAAACGGAAGTCTCCCCTCCATTGTACAAGTTGTTATCGCCCAACTAGTGCCGCGCAATTCCCCTCTAGAGTAGGCGGCGGTTTCACGTGGTACCTGTTACTTTTCTCAGCGCTGACTAGGATGGGCCAATCCACAGTTGTTTATTATTACTGGATGAGGAATTTTAAAAATGCTTTTATAGATACTGCTGAGGCGGATTTCTATTTACAGGCATAAATGAACTTGCAATTTATTTGTTTTTATTAAAAATAAATATCCAGCGTAAAATGTCTCCAAAGGGATATAAAACGTTCTGAGATTTAAATGCGGATGGATGGAGGATTCGGTTTTCAGAGCGTCAAGCTCCCTCAGCAAGAATAAAACTTTGTGTCTCACAAGACACAGTCAGTGGTTGACAACGTGCAATTTCGGTCTGTAGGTCTGTTACCCACACAAAACTTTTGTATGAATTTTGAAAACATGAAATATATCACATGAGTCATATATTGAGTCAGTGAAGATGTTAAAGGCGTTCATAGAAATGTTCAGTTATTTTTTTCATGGTGAGGAAAGCAGACAGGCATTTCAGATGAGCAGGTAAGAATTGTAATTTTCTGAAAGGGTTAATGTTTTTCCGAAACATCAACCCTAATGCTTTTTCGGAATGTTTGATATTATACACAGTGTATACATATTTAAGAGTATGCGGTGAATATCATTTTCTGTTTATTTGTGCATTAATTTAAACTGTTATTATGCACTGTGTAATGTGAAAATAAAAGCAAATTGACAGATGATTTCTGAAACAGTCCTTTCCTGTCAACTCTCACATGATTTGATTTGCCACAATAATTGGACAATATCGTGGATGATGTAAAAATTCCAAATTAAACTGAATATTGGAAAAACCCTATTATATATAATGTTGATAATCAGAGCACTGCCTAAAGCTTGATCATAAATGCAACAGGATTGATATTTGATAACCATTAATGAATCTAGCTCCAAGAACATCCATAAAATATTTGTTTATTCAAATCATGTATTTGTTATTGAATCATATATCACCGATAGTAATTTAATTCAGTACAAATAGCAAAGTTTATCCATATATACTGTATGGCAAACTATGACATGGGATGGGACATGGGAAACTATTAAACCAAATTATTAATTAAACAGAGATAATAAGTAATAATAATGAAAAAATAACAAATATTACCATAAATGAGCATGTAACACACAGATATTATATAATGTCAGGGTGTTCTGTTACAGGGGCCCCTTCTAGGGAATGCTGGTTAAATATGTGACATCTTCATTTAAGCTAAAATATGGGATGTCCCGGCAAATACAGGACAGTTGGCCGCCCTAATTTAAGCTACATTACAGTAATAGAATATTATGAAGAATTATGAAGAATATTTTCCAGACCTATTAACACATCTCATGTCTTGTAATTAACCCTGCCAAAAGTCATTTTAACAAAACGATAGTTTCCATTTACAGGAAACTCATTGATGCATAGAGATTATAGATACCGGTGTATCCCACGATATAGCTTGCACGGGATAGTGTTGGAGGAAATGATGTGTGGATGTTATTTGTGGTGTTTGCTATTGCTATTACTATTGCTCACACATAGGGTCAGTGATTTAAACAAACCCTTAACCCTAAGTATTAAACTTTGGCGTGTAGCTCGACAGTTACCATTTGTGCTATGGACATAAATTATGCCTCAAATCATGCAGCTTGTTGAGGAGAGGTGTGCTATTAATTCTCAAAGCAACCATATTCAAAAAAGGGCTGAAAATGTCGACTTACTGTACATTTAAGTAGTGGCCTGAGCCATATCTAAAGACCAGAATATCATAGACACTTGAGGCTGGCCTCTTTTGAATTGGGCCAGTAAGCAAACGCCCAAACAACCACTTAGCAACCACCCGGATCACCCTAGCAACCTAATATCAACATGCTGAAAACACTCAAGAACACATTGCTACATCATGGCAACAATCCACAACACCCGGTGAGTTTTGCAAGCATAGATATACATATGTAGATTCCTTGTTTAGGAGCAGTGGTGGCTCAGCGGTTAAGGCTCTGGGTTACTGATCAGAAGGTCGGGGGTTCAGGCCCCAGCACTGCCAAGATGCCACTGTTGGGCCCTTGAGCAAGGCCCTTGGCCCTATCTGCTCCAGGGGTGCTGTATCATGGCTGACCCTGCACTCTGACCCCAGCTTAGCTGGGATATGTGAAAAAAAGAATTTCACTGTGTATGTGTGATAAATAAATAAAATTATAATTATTATTTTTAGCAACTGTTCCTATGGGCAACGATACGTCGGCGTGTCCACCATACTGGAAAGGTCAAGAGCCATTGGCGTAGAATTGCTGTGAAGGAGGTGATATCCCAGTCATGCATCTGTCCTTGTTTAGATATTTTTTTTATTAACGCTGAAAATAATTAGTATGATTTAGTATGAATTAACCTAATTTAAGCTACATTACAGTAATATGTCAGCCACACATTCTGTATTGATGAGTTTGAGGCAGTTCATTAATGTGATTAAATACAGGCCCGCTACATAATTGGACTTCGAGCGGAGCGCAGATATCGCTTACTGAGGGGCAAAGTCAATCACAGTACAAGCAGATTTAATGTTACTCTATTTTTCCATTGTGCATTAGAGCTGTTTTTCATCGTTGTGAAGTCATGCACTTGTTTCATGTCAGTTTTGGACTTAACTTTTTTTTTTCACATATGTGACTCCCTTTAACGAACTAGAAGAAACTTCAGAGACTCAACTGGAAGGAAAATAGACATGAAATTCTTTGTCTGCCTGCACACATCAGTGACTTTGGACTCAGTGATGAATGCAGAGTTCCAAAACGTACTGTATTCCATCCAGACTTCAAAAAGTAGCATAGATGATGAATTTTCTGTGCAGACACTTAAGCATGCAGGGAATTAAATGGGAATGCAATCAAACTCCATACTTCATTTCGGCGTGATTCAAAAAACATCAGTCATGGACGTGAAACTTCACCGTGGAACCACTTAAAACGGACCCGAGAAACCTGGGAATGCAATTAACAGGAGACGCAGAGGGATGCATGCAATGCACTCGCTCACCCGCTCATTCACAAACTCACTTACGATTATTTTTCACTATTGCATGGATGTCTGTAATCTCTGTCTCTCATACACACACCAACACAGAAGCATGATTTTATACTAAGAATGAGAAATGAAAAGTAAGAATGACAGAAACATTGGGTTCAAGGGTTCATAGGTCATATTTCACCCCAAAACCAAAAGAAAGATATACAAAACCTCCTATATTTTTCTTAAAGAAAATAAAGCCAAGTTGAATAATTTAATCTAGACAAAAATATATTATTTTCATGACAATTAAGATAATTTTCCCCCAGTTCTCTTTTTTGCAATGAGAAAAAATCTCATTTCCATTACCATAACACAAATAAATGAATTATATATATATATATATATATATATATATATATATATATATATATATATATATATATATATATATATATATATAATTTAAATTATAATGTACATTATATCATGGGAGTGTTGTTTTCAAAGGTCTTTTAAAAACCTTAATCGTCCTAAAATTGGCTTTTTTTATTTTTTCTATAAGCAAGATTTCTTATTTTTCTTCTTTTGATTTTGTTGTGAAATGTGACCTGACCATGTTTTCATGAGATTCACCCTTAAAGTAGTCCTTTAAGATCTACATAAGATACAGAGAGAGCAGAGAGCCAAGGGAGTCTTGACAGTAATAAAATGAGCCTATCATTTCAGCATCTTTCAGCACATAATGGACTGATTTAGGGGCCGCTTTCAAACCCTCCAAATGACCCTGTCCCCGTCTCTTCTGTTGTCTGTGTCTCTTCCAGTCAAACCACAGACACGTTTTGCCAGATTTTTGCCCCGACCTGCCGACACTAAATGTTTGTATTTCACTTTCCTGTGTAAATGTTTTGATTTAGACCCGGTTACTATTTTGATAGTCACAAGCTCTTTGTAGTGCTGCGGCTGCTGATGGATGACTGCTTCTAAAAACTAATGCAGCAGCCCCAGAGTGAGGAGCTGTCAACAGCGTGCTGCTATTACAGCGCAGACTACAGGCAACTACAGGAAACAGAGTTCAGCCCCTGCCTAGTCCTGGTCCTGCTGCATTACACACACAGAAGACTAGGCATTTGCAAATACACTACAGTGGAGATTAAGGTTAAACTGTCCTGGGATTTTAGTTTCGGTCAGATTTTTACCATCTTTGTGGGGACCAAATGTCACCTACGTTGTGGAAACCAGCCAAACAGATTAATAAACATACTAATAATGTGTTAATGAAAATGTAAAGATGCAAAAATGTTTCGCTAAGAGGTAGGGGATATAAAATATCATTAGCTCAGTATTAAAACAATAGAAGTCAATGGAAAAGGCTCTGCCATGATAGAAAAAAACGTGTGTGTCACAACAAGACAAGTGAAGTTTAATGAACTAAAGGACTGAAGCCAGTCTATTTTATCCATGTAATAAAGCCATATGTGATTTCAATCAGTCAAGCAGTGGCATCTATTGGCTAAACACTGAAAAAACACATGAACACACAACTGATTTTGTGCATCATCAGTGCAGATGAGTGGCCTACCTAATATTGAATCAAAATCAACAGAAAAAATAGCCTTTTTTTTTTCTTTTTTTTTTACATAGTGACAATATTTTTATGACAATTAAGAAAACATATTTTTAATGGACACATCTGATGTAGGCATGGTATTCTTCAAGCAGACAAGCATTTAATGTTATTACTAAAAAACAAACACATTTTTTTTGGTTTTGCATTATACATTTAAATACATCAATAAAGAGCAAAACATCTATCTATCTATCTATCTATCTATCTGACTATCTATCTGTCTGTCTGTCCATCTATCCATCTGCCTTTCTGTCTGTCTATCTATCTATCTATCTATCAGTCTGTCTGTTTGTCTATCTATCTGTCTATTGTATCTATCTGTCTGTCTATCTATATATCTGTCAGTCAGTCAGTCTGTCTATTGTATCTATATGTCTGTCTGTCTATTGAATCTATCTATCTATCTATCTATCTATCTATCTATCTATCTATCTATCTATCTATCTATCTATCTGTCAATCTGTCTGTCTGTCTATCTATCTATCTGTCTGTCTGCCAGTCAAGTCTATCTATCTATCTATCTATCTATCTATCTATCTATCTATCTATCTATCTATCTATCTATCTATCTGTCAATCTGTCTGTCTGTCTATCTATCTATCTGTCTGTCTGCCAGTCAAGTCTGTCTATCTATCTGTCAATCTGTCTGTCTGTCTATCTATCTATCTGTCTGTCTGTCAGTCAAGTCTATCTATCTATCTATCTATCTATCTATCTATCTATCTATCTATCTATCTATCTATCTATCTATCTATCTGTCAATCTGTCTGTCTGTCTATCTATCTATCTGTCAATCTGTCTGTCTATCTATCTATCTATCTATCTATCTATCTATCTATCTATCTATCTATCTGTCTGTCTGTCTATCTATCTATCTACCTATCTATCTGTCTATATATCTATCTATCTATCTATCTATCTATCTATCTGTCTGTCTATCTATCTATCTGTCTGTCTGCCAGTCAAGTCTGTCTATCTATCTGTCAATCTGTCTGTCTGTCTATCTATCTATCTGTCTGTCTGCCA